>NC_134691.1:38573634-38661134 GCF_050947455.1 Rhinoderma darwinii | reverse complement strand
GATAGATAGATAGATAGATAGATAGATAGATAGATAGATAGATAGATAGATAGATAGATAGATAGATAGATAGATAGATAGATAGATAGATAGATAGATAGATAGATAGATAGATAGATATGAGATAGATAGATATGAGATAGATATGAGATAGATAGATATGAGGATAGATGATAGATAGATAGATAGATAGATAGATAGATAGATAGATAGATAGATAGATAGATAGATAGATAGATAGATAGATAGATAGATAGATAGATAGATAGATAATATACATTTTCTCTGGGTCTTGTGACTCTCCCGGCTGCAGGTGGATTGAATGGCATGATGTGGATGAAGGTTTAGCAGTAGGTAGATAAGATCATAGTTACAGAGCAGGAGGAAATGTTCTGCAATCTGCTGTAAAAAGAAATAAGGGAAAACTTTTGACATTCCAGCGCTGTGGCCGGGGAGAGAAGCCGCACACACCGCACATACACAGAGTTTCTACTATGAGCCACATGCAGTGTTACTTAGATGCTACTGTCTTCACACATTCTTTTTGTGACACTTTGTAAAGGGTTTTTCCTCCCTGCTCATCTCTTATCTCCCTCCCCTTGTACTGGAAAAGTGCAGTTTGCTCCACCTCCTCTTTCCTCCCCATTCAGCAATCAGTCAGGGAGAGTGAATGTACACAGGCTCAGGCAGCAGCAGCATCCACCCTGGGACTCCTCCATGTGAGCACTTCCCTCCCTCCTCTCACTACTACCCTCTCTCTGTCTCTTTACAATCCTTTATCCCTTCACTCTGTCATCCCTTTGCTCCGCTACCCTTCAACCTCTCCCTCTTGTGAGTGTGCACTGCCCTCATCCAGCCACTCTACTCCCTCCTCTCCCCTCTCTTCCTCACATCATTTGACTTTGAATCGCAAGACGTCGATCGATCTCTCCTATGAAACGATCCAATTGATCTGTCGCTCGGTTTCCTGGAGGAAGTAACAGAGCAGCATGTCCCGGAGAAAGCAGAGCAAGCCACGACAAATTAAACGTGAGTCTCACGGTGTGCAAGTGTGCTCGTAGGGGAGGGGGAAACGTCTCGAAGATTGAGAAACAAGTCCGGTTGATTTTGACTTCCTCTATATATTTATCGGAATAGGTGGAAGTTATAAGGAAGACATAGACTGGCACTGATCATCTCACGACACCGTAGTAAGAACAGTGCCCGTCATATACGTACAGTACAGATAGGGCAGTCTATATATATATATATACTGCACACACAATCACTATCTGACCTCATGATTACAACTCCCAGCTGTCAAATGAGTGTATGCACACTCACATCCTACCACTATAGAGCTACATGTCTTACTAGTGCCAGTGGCCTTTGTGGAATCGACACTTATGTCACAGCAACTTCAATAAAGTTTATTTATTGCGTTTCCCAAGTACCGCTAATTATTATAGTCCTTGAGTGTGCCAATGTCATGCTGGGTATCCATTAATAACTTGGGACCTACAGTACCACTCATTCTACATGGTGTTTGCTGCACATAGTTTTTACAGATGTGGTTTTATCAAAGGTCGTAATTTTAGATACTTTTTGTTCAAATTTTTCGAGAAATTTAGTATCCTGACCCTCGAAACATTAGAATATGAATTAATGAGACACAATTCCCAGCTCGGTAGCATCTTCATCAGCACACACTTCCATGCAACTAATCCTCATGTCACACTCCAGGACTGCTCCATGCCTAGCATTTTGCTATTGATTTTTGCTCGCTCTAATTGCACGGGTATAGCTAATTCCTGATGACTTTTATGGACTCTCTACAGCACTTATTAAAGCCAAATTGCGAGTGTGCAAATATATTCATTCTACTTTTTGAGATTTTTTAAAAAAAAAACATTTTGCCTAAATTAATATTTTTATTTTACTATTAGCTTAATATATGTCTGCCCCTGGTATGTAGGTGTTCATTTGTTTTTGTACTTTTTTAACTTTTTTGATGTACTTTTTGCTTGTTTGTGCTACATGTTACATTTGGTGGTATATTAATAGGTATAGCCATGGTTATTTTTGAACTGTGTGCATGATGGGTAATTTTGTCGTCATACCATTCCAACTGTAAGGTTACTGACTTGATTGTTAATAAACTATTAGCATTAATTGCTCAGTGGAACACAGACCATCTGATTGCTCTTTTGTATACTTTGTTATCTCCTCAATTAAATTTGTTCATTTTTTTTTTTTATTCATCTAATGATGGGAGATAAAAGTGGGGATGTTAATTGGAAAATACACATGGTGTAGTTAACTGGTCTATTTATGTCACAAATGTTGATATGATAGGAACGAGACCGTGTCAGTTTAATTGTATCATGACAGTATTGATCAGCGATGGAATGTAGACGTATTATGGTAGTGCATTTTATAATAGATAATTTCAAATCAGTGTATTACATGTAAAATGTTCTAGAGTGTATGAGTTCAATTTATTAGTAACCATGTTATTTTTATGTATTTTTGGATTTTAACCATTTTCATGCAAATATCATAACAGTAACTACTGCAAGTTTACAAGGCCTCTGTAACTAACAGACGTCCCATAACATTATTTTTGCATTTATGTTTTTAAAAAATTATGTGTATTTGAATATATACTTTTGTATATATGTGTGTGTTATATTATATATATATATATATATATATATATATATATATATATATATATATATATATATATAGCACTATGTGTATGTGTGTTGCATATTACAATTTCTATGCAAATTAAAAAATGACCTTCTCAATAATTTTTTTACATTAGCCCCTACCCACTACCATTCGTAAACCTAAAGCGGTTGCAGGTACAAACATGATGATGCTTAGAACAAAATAGCCAGCAAAACAAAAGTCATCCTGTGCCAAGAAACTCCAGAGACAGTCATTTTAAAGGACAAAAAGGTTGTTGGGAAGAGTTTTTTTTTTCTTCTCGTACTGCATTCTTTCTGTGCTATCTAAAATTGTGATTTATGCAGTATTTTAATATTTTGCTTATTCTTTCCCCTTGGGTGCTCTCTGGGCAGCGATAAAAAGGCAAAGCTGAAAGAGCACCATTAATTTGCTCTGATGACTGGCCAGATAAGGGGAGATAATGGGAAAGATAAGCTGGGAAGATATACCATCAGAAACCCGATTATTACCATTAAAATTCCAGCCTAGCAATCTGCAGAAGCCTGATAATTCCTTCTCCGTTTCCACCACTTTGGATGATAAGGCAAAAAATAGTCACTCAGTGCTCCTTGATTAGACTGCCTGGATATCCTGATAATACAGTGATAAATTATGTATTTTGCCCCCATGTTTGGTCACAAAAATTCTGATTTTATTCTTTTTTGTTTTTTTTCTTTGTATATTATTTTATTACAAGAATCTAGTCGAAAAATCTACCTCCCTCCCTCCCGGCCCAGAAAATAAAACCTTTCTCTCATGAGCTATTATTCTAATATGAGGTTGATAAAAAGCAGTGATAGGAGACGAGGTGTTTTGTGTGGGAGTACCATATCAATGCTATCAACTCATCTCCCTGCGCCAGCTGCTCACTGTTGTCACAAGCCTTATCACCTACTGCCAATATGCCAATAAATTGCCCAGATTGTCCTTCGTTGTGTCAGTTTAGAGTCATTTTGGAATCAAAATCAGTTATAATTTTTTTAAAAATTTTATTTATTTTTTTAACATTTATGGGAGATTTTATTGACCATATTCATGTATAGTACTTTACATTGTCTGCAAACTCCTAAGAGGTAGTTAACATTTATTATACAGTCACTATAGAGGTACCAGACACAGTGGGAGGAGCGTAGCATCATAGTTTTGTTTGTTGGCAAACAGCATTCCGCAGCCATGTGTCCCAGGATTCCAAAGCTTAAAAATAAGCATTGCATTTGCAAATCTGAGGGATGACGATATATCAGGCCTATAATTTCATATAAAATATAGAATGTAATTGACAAAAAATATGTACAAAAAATATATTTACAAAACTTCTATTAAAAAAAAATGGTGTGACGTAGAAATATTTACGTAAGTTATGCACGGAAATTACTACGACATAAGCTTGGCCACAAAAGGTAATATCTTTGGATTAACCCTTAGAAGGCCTCATTCTTGTCCAGTTTATTTTTTTGTCATCCCTATTAATACAACTTAATTTATCAATAATTTGCAAACATTCTCATTTTTGTTAGCCTTCAAATTGTTAATAAACTTGAATAATGAAACCTGGAACTGCTTGAGATGACTCATCTTAAACTGCAGTGTAAAAGTGACTTTTCTTTGTCTTTATGTTTTTACACATTTTTGTACTATATTTTGAAATAATTTTTGGCATTGGTGTGTATTTTTTTTGCATTTTATATATTTACCAATTTTAAGCTATCTATACTGATTATTTTACATATACATTTAGAGAGATAGAGCAACATAATTACATACATTTGCTCCCACTATGATATTGCGTCCATTTCTTTTTTAGATGTTGTTACGTGTTTTTCCATTTCCCCCCTATAACTTTCTCATGGGCATTCGAGGTTCATTTGATGACTTTTTGTGAAATGCAATTTTTTTTTACCTCCGTTAGGGCTAAGGTGGCAAGCACCTGCAATATAACAAATTGAATCATGCGTCTGGAGGGTATGGTGGCAGAGCAGCCAACTGTACAACTCGGCACAATTTGATTTCAAAATAAGGTTGGACCCTTTGCAAGCATTATGATAATTGAATAGATGCCACAGAAAAAGTCTTTGTCTGGAAATGTGTAAATCTGCCTGTTCATTGCAAATGTGTTCTGCGTGTTCCTTGATTATCAGACATAATTCCACCTATTTTAGGGAAAAAAAAATTGTCCTATAATATAGGCTTAGACATAAAATTTTATGACGTGTTTCATGGCCATGAATGTGATCGCATAGAACACATATCATTGAAATAATTGAGGGGGAAAGTTAAGAATAAAAATCATTGGTACCGATCTATACCAGTTTATGCTTTATTTGTGGACTCTTTTATAAGGCCGCACAATATAGAGGTCTACAATAACAATATGACAACTTGCCGTCCCAAGTTGGAAGGTTGCCTTATTTGTAGGGTATTGCCAAGGGTGTAAATACTTTGTATTTTCTCCTAACATTTATTTAGATAAAATATAATAATAGTACATAGTCATAACATTAACTATTTTTACAAAATAAACAAAACTTTCAATACAAAAAACATTGCTAGAATAAGTAAAAAAAAAAAAATAATCACTTTCACATTACCATACAAGATATCCCTAAATTCCACATTTAAGTGAATATGTTGCATACTGTGTAATAAATTATATCCTAGTTTTAAAGACTACAAATAAATGTATTTTGAATGGAATGCTGTAAGTGTATAATTACGGATTAAGAAAAAAAAAAGAAAAAATTCTAGTGATGAAATGCCCCAAACTGTTGCGAGCCAATATGGTATTGCTGCCAATTTGCTGATCTTCCTGCAAAGAAGAAAATTTAGGATCTCTTAATCCTATTGCCCTCCCTAAATTCCAGCAGCAGTTGAGCTCGGGGTGCAGATTAAATTGACAATCGCAGGTCTTTTGGTTGGATGACCTAAAGATATTTTTGACAACATAAAATTTTTTTTAAACTAAGTTAAGAAAGATGGTATTTTTATTTAAATATCTAGTGCAAAAAAAATAGAGTTCTAGACACACCATTCATTCAATGCCTAACACAATTTTTTGTAACTATTTTTTAAATAACAGTTGAAGATCGGTAACAGACAACATGCGTGCAGTAGATAATTAGAGACGTTAGAAATTGTCAGACCCCGACAGACTGGTAAATTTCACTTGAATGCAGTAACCTTATGATTGATAAAAAAAAAAAAAAAAAAAAAAATTTTTTTTTTTTTTTTTTCACGCCATAATATATATCATGTTTTCTTTAAGGTAAATTATGCATATAATTATACAAAATTCCTGAGGTGTATTTTTTTTTTTTATTCTTGAAATTAAGCCGTTTTCTTTAGTTGAGCTGGTGTGAATATGAAAATCCTGTACATCCTTTAACATGGTATTAGCATAAAGATAACCCATTTGTTTATTGTCTTCCGGAATCAGCGGTTAGTATCTGTGCCACAGGTAACAATTGACTTTTCAGGCTTTAAGTTAATAGCCTTGTCTCTTTCTTGTATGGATCAATATTAGTATTAATTAATCACCGTTATCAGTGCGAAGATCTGGTTCTATTTGTTGTTACATCAGCAAAATATCAATACAGAAAGTGGACTCTACGATTGTCATGGCAACTTCATCTCTTGGGTCAAAGAAAGTTTATCTTATCTGTTCATGGAGAGTAGCAAACTGTTTAGGGATCTAGTTTGAACTCTAGTTGCATTGATTTAGTTTTTGTTTGCAAATAGAAACTGAATTCCAATCACAGGGGATGGGGGAGATTTAAATATTAATGCCCGGTACCATGTCCGTAAGGCGTTTACTTTATTTCCATCAGAATTAAAAAAATTTAAGAATGACACATGGGTGAATGGAAGTTGATGAGATTTAACTATTGAGTGGCATTTATGTTGCATTATAATAAAAAAAAATATTGAAATTTTTTTGAATATTTTTGATATTTTTGAAATATTTTTGATATTTTTGAAATATTTCAGATATTTTTGAAATATTTCAAATATTTTTCTGTTGATTATACTGATTTATGTCTCTAAATGACCAACTGCTTCTTCCATAAATGTTATAATTTTTAATAAACTTAATTTTTTTTTTACTGCAACACTTTTTTTTATTCTCTTTTAAGTGCTAACGGTGAATAGTCATTTTATTTTCAATTGATCACTGCGGACGATTTTCTATCTTTGCTGTCGCTCCCCATACACCTTTTTCATGATCTAATAAAACTTATTACATTTTATTAATGCTAATATTTGGAAACCTGTTACCCCACCCCACCACCTGTTTTTAATCTTTGATCGGACCGGGTATTTTTATCCATCTAGTCTTTTTGATATTTTAGGCTCTACAAAAGCCTGGAATGCTTTCAAATCAACTCTTCACACACAACTATAAACAAAATGGAAATCAGACTTTGATATAATGAATTTATTATTTCGGTGACAGAGAGGGACATGGTAATATGCGTGCAAATACTGTACCGTTTCGGCACTTATAGCATTTACTCAATGATGATGAGTTTAAAAAAAAGTTGAACATAATTAATTGCAATTTTGTGTGTATAAAAATATGCAATGCTAAATTATTTATTAAAGTGTACAGCCTTGAAAAACAAAAACAAAAAAAACAACACCATCATGATTAAGCAATGTAAGTTGTGAAATGTTATGGAAGATCTGGTCTTGCTTCAATCTCACCATTACTGGACTTGGCAATGTAAAAACATGTTATTACTGTGCAATTGGAGGAAATGTTCTCAATTAGTATTTTGACTGCTTTTCTATAGTATGTTGTAGACTTTTTGTAAAATTTTAATATCATAGTTAATTTTATTTGAATTAGATTTTTTCTCTTTTTTTTTTTCTGTTAGTAAATGGCCATTTTTGTGCTAGTCAGATATATTCACTATTTTCTTTAGCTTGTACTGCTATTACAATTACATTATTTTTGGAATGTTTTTGAATGTTCATATCGATGCAAAGACGTATTTTATGTACGATGCCTGTCATATATTAAAGAGCGTTCTGACATCTTTTTAGATTTCCACTTGCTTTACTTTGTCTAGTAATCACTGCCTGAAATGATGATATTCTGTGTTCCTGTGGGAGTTTGAGCTCATTTCACATGTGTTAAAAAGTCAAGCCTCAAGGCTGCTTTACTGCATGTTATTGTCCAATGATATGGCCCAAATTAAATGGACCCAATTAATTGACCAACCTGCTAAGTATGAGAAGTGTTATTATAATCATACCACAAAGAGTAAAGTGAGGATGCACCATGAGATAGATTTTGCCAAAAAATAACTACAAGAACTGTGCCAAAAATTCTCTCACATTGGTCTCTATCACCCAAGGGGCTCAAAATCGAATTTCCCTACCTCAAACATGTATTGGCACACAGGGAAAAGTTTCATAGAAAGACAATTAACTTAAGAGTGTGTATGGATGCCAAACTACCCGGAGAAAACCTACAGGAACATAGTAAAACGTTACATATATTTCATAGTTTGTATTGGGTGCCGAACCAATTGTGTTGCATTGTATGCAGTATTGTGTAGTATTCTATGAAAATCTGTACATCATGTTAAAATCAAGATATATTGTTGTGAAAGATTATGGAGTTTCTCAGGTCTCTAGTTAATTTTAAAGTATTTTTGGCACATTTGACAGTCGGACAAGAGCAAAGGTTTGAGTTGCTTATCACATTTTTTTTTATTGTAAAAAATATTTGTGCTTAGATATCTCAGCATGTATTTATAACATTGTCCCAATATGTTTGTATCCCATAACATCTAAAAATTGCAGGGGGCAAACTGCAGCAAATGTGTTTATTTAAATTGTATTTTATTATAAATATTCATTGTATCGATTATCGATTGCATTGCTTGGCGTTGTAGTCATTGAATTCTCTCGAATGATTTGTTACAAGTGATGTGTATTTATTGTCACATTTACATATTTTTGCATTCTACTGGTTTGAAGGCATTCGTCAGTTGTTTGACGTATACTAAAACAGCCAGTTAGTCATTGAAAAAAGTCGAGGAAAAAATAAAAAAGAAATCTGGCAAAAAATGTCCGGTTTATTCACCCCTATCATGGAGTGAGAATTGGACCATGTAGGGAAATGGTAACAAGCCTGCCTAGTGGGAGACAGCATTCGTTATCTCACACAAAGATTTTCTTACATGTTGGAAAAATATCTCTTCTTCGTACCAAACCTGTCTGTTATCTCGTTGATAAGGGAAGGACTGGACCCCTGTGCGCCAACAAGTATAGGGAATCGGAGGCCTGGCATGTCTCACCAGCCACTGTGTTGGTGAGGCTTCTGCCTATCTATTGTTTCCCTATGTCAAGAAGAGAGGTTTCTCAAAATTTTCTGTTGTTATCAAAATGTTTGTTATTTTCTGCTAATGTTTTTGACTTTGGTCTGAATTGTTTCATAGTAAAAACAAAAAACAAAAGTTGAAGTAGTTTTCCTGTGTTTTAAAGTCTACAGTCTATTATTTATTCCTGCTTTATCCACCTATAGGACTTGCCCATGAATAGGGTGTAGACTAGGGTTACAAGGCGACTTCAAATCTCATGTAGATGAAAGTTGTAACATCTGTTATATATAGGGATATGGTCGAATGCTACTATTGTAAAGTAGCGGAATATTTTGGCGCTATATAAATAAAGAATAATATTATTAGAACTATTGCAGAAATTTCCAAGCTTATGGGAAACTTCTCCAATAAACAAGGGACATGTAACTTGGACCCTCCATAGTAAATAATAACGGCTGTACTGTATGTGACTATGACTTGTCAACATGTGGTTTTAAGGGCATGTTCAGACGTGGCGGAATTCTGCAGACACTGTCCGCATCAATGCCGCACATAATCTGCGTTGCAGATTCCGTTGCGCCTTTGCCTAAAATGTGAAGCAAAATGCTGCGGAGTAGTCGTTGCGGATTCAGGTGAAGAATACATCCTGCTCTCTTTCAAAACATTCCATCTCAGTCTGGCTATAGACCTCGAAACACATAGGGCCAGCCAGAATGATGAAATATCCTGTTCGTGAAAGCAATCCGCAACGCAACACACATAACATCTGCGGATTTCGTTGCGTAATTTTGCAACTCCATTGAAGTCAATGGAGAAAGTACGCATCAAGTCCGCAACAGCTAGTGTATACTGTGGACACCAAATTCCGCCCCGCAGCCTATGGTACGCAGCGGAGTTGTCCGCAACGTCTGCACGAAGATAACTAAAAAGGTGTGGAAACCAATGGACAGACTGTCTGCTGCGGATTTCCAGTGCGGACTGTCCGCAGCGGAATTCCACAGAAATTCCACCACGTGTGAACGTGCCCTAAGTTGCCATGTATCTTAAGCCTTACCCAGGGCTTTCTTCTCAATATGGCTAGGTATTTGGTTTCCAGACCTGTTGTATGTGCTTGTGTGCTGCTAAAAATGATATTAAAGCTTGTAATGAATGATGTACTGCTACTAATGTGGAATAATGAGACTAGTTGGTATCTAAAAAAAAAAAAATCTAATTCTTTAAACTTTTTGGTTTTCTTTGCAATACATTTATAATTGAATATTTTTTTTGAACAATGTTTTGAAAACCTCATTGTAACTTTACGTATAGGACCATCATTGTATTCAATTTATGAAAGAACTACAGTAATATATAAAATCCACGTATAAACTGGCCGTATAACACACAATTTCACTGGCTGATACAACCACTAACTAGACCTAAGTCCGTATTTATCAAAAGTGGCGTCATTTTAACTATTTTCTAAGTTAACTTTTGGCTACTTTATTGACGTATGTTGTGACACATTTATGACTGCATGTTCTCTTCTTTGATAAATCTGTCACCGCATACATCACTGCCATTAACTTTCACACTGGCTAAAACTATGTCACTTTTTCTACCCCAGGGTTTATGTGGAGTAGAGATGCAACTTTTTTCCTTATTCGCTTTTTTTGCAACTTTTTATAAAAGCAGCATTTCATAAGGGTAAGGCCCTGACACGGTCGCAACGCGGCCAACAACCGTGCTGGCACCATGTAGGCGCGGCTGTCAAATACCTTGTTAAGTGGTATTCTGGTTACATACTCCTGCGCACTGCCGCTCCATTCATTCTCTATGGGAGCGCCGTAGATAGCCGAGTGCAGTGTTCGGCTTTTTCCGGCGCTGCCATAGAGAATGAATAGTAGGTAACTTGTTGTAACCTGCAAAATCGTGCGGCCGTAAAGGGTATATTAATTATTGGCCGCAGGATTTTGCAGATAAAGGGTCGGTTTACCCGCATTAATGTGCGGCCACTAACAGGCTGTTTGTCAGCCGCACCGTGGTTGTTAGCCGCGTTGCGACCGTGTCAGGGCCGCTCCATGTGGCCTTTCCCTAAATCCGGTGAAAGTAGTAAACCACACCTACCTCTCACTCCAGTTTTACTCACTGAGGTGCATGGCTCGAATGTCTCCAAATCCTTCAGCAAACAGTTAATAAATTTGTAAGAGAGCAGATTAGACGTTATTTTTGAGTAATATGGAAAAAAAGCACAAATACATTGATAGAACATTATTTTTACAATTTGGAGAATATTGGTGCCTTATACCCAATCTTTCTCTCTTATTAGAGAAAAGGGAACGATATGATTACCTGTGCAGCATTATAAGTGAGGGTACTTGTGAAAGGCTAACGAACTTTAGTAATCTATCTATGGCTCGGTAAAAGGTGCCCGTACGCATTTGATTAAACAAATTTTAGCGGGATCTGCAAAATATCGAATGTGTATGGGGGCCTTCCGACTCTCCCCCGAAGGAAGATGTAGGGGGAAAGAAGGATCCGATAAGATTTCAACATGCCTGATCCTTTGTCCTTTGTTCCCACAGGCAATAAGCCAATGCAAGAGGTGTCTGGCAGGGGTTTATCCCCTCTCCCTAATGAAATAAACATGGACACTCGGCTGAACGTACATGTATATGGGGGAGTTGGGAAAAAATCGAATGCGTATAGTTAACTTAGCTGTAAAACATACTCAATTTATTGGCATAGCTTCTTGAGATGAGATTGTAAAGAATCATTTGCTGTCTGACAACAGGGGTAAGTTAAGTGACAGTAGTGTGCAACAAAACGGGATCAACAAACATGGGGGATATATCCGTTTTTTGTTTCCTTAGCAAAAAGAACAAAACTATGCATTTCCAGTGTATCAGTCGTGAACCTTTCAATTCATGTCTTTACATGTCCTCATTTTTGCCTCCACGTACTGTATATGTGTACAAAATAGCAAACTACGGCTCTGTTCACACAGTGTCATGGTTTCAGTTTATAACAGACACCAGGACAGAGTGCCGCATCTGTTGTAACATGGATACTACCGGTGCCCAATAGACCCCCATTGACTTATAATAGGGTCTGGCGGATTCCACCATGGTGTCCGCTATTCTTCCTATCAAATCTGATGGAATCTGTGACAGAGGCTACAACACACATGTGGACAGAGCCTTAAAAATATATAATGCTTTTATACACTTTCTTGATATTCATCAAACAGATCCATCAGAACATGTAAACAGTTGGCAACCAATTGACATTTTTTTTAAAGGGGAAATTATTTTCTTTAGATGGATCAAAACCTATACTATGCAAATGTATGTAAATATATACTGGTTCACTTAAAGGGGTTTTCCTATCAGAGACATTTATGACATATCCTTATAAATGTCAGATAGATGCAGGTCCCACCATTGGGACCAGCACCGATCTCTAGAACGGGGCCCCCTAAACCACGTTCTACCTTTTTCTGCTGCCCATCCACTTCCTGACTATATGGTTGGGAGTTATGAAAACAGCGTAGCTCGCTGAGCTATGCTGTTTCCGTAACTCCCATAGTAGTGAATGGGAGTTACGGAAGCAGCATGGCATGCGAGTTACGCTATTTCCATAACTACTATTCAATTCTATAGGACTTACGGAAACAGCATAGCTCAGCGATCAACACATCTAGATTTTTTTCAGCCGTATACTGCCAACTATATGAACAAACATGGTGTGAATAGGGTCTTAGGCAGATGCCTATGAAGCCCACACTGCCAAGAAACCTTACTTCTGCCTGCATTATCCGTATTACATACTATCACACACAATCATTGTCTAGCCTCTTGTGTATATAGGATTGATTGATTGATTGTTTGCATTACTGTGGCACATGACATCGTCTTGTTCTTGAGCTTATAGTCATTCCAGTGAATGTTATTTTCATAATTACCGTTGAGCATATGTAGAATGATACAGAATATATTACACCCACATCCGCCATTGAATGGGTAATGCAAGCACAGCCCGACAGAACCTTAACTAAAGCCGTTTTACATGGGAGCTCAATCTTAATTGTGAAGTGCATGTTTCATTGGAGAAGGATAAAACGTGTCTACATGGGATTGTGGTTTAATTATAGATGTAGCAGAGCTGATTTTGTCATTTAACTCTTTGCGGCTATTGTTTGTAGACCATGACAAGAGTTAACATGTCGTAGGTTATTTACCTGCATTCCTATGTAAAACTACAGATGGAACATTGTCATATTATTATGAGTTGTACCAATTAATAAACAGCTCTTCTATATCTGACAAATGCAGCTCTGATACAGTTTTAGCTGATATAAGAGGACTACCTGGCTGAAATTTAGGGACTAACTACATCTGTTTTGTTTCTTTCATGTTAAATCCTCACGCACACAACCCTTTTACAGCTCCGTTTTCTAAGGAGCCGTAATAGGGTTACCCGTAGACGGGCATGGGGTGTTACTGATTTTCTTTTCTTCGAAGGGAGAATATTACCCACATATGGACCATTGTACGGCAGCACACAGATTTCCATTCAGCATCATAATACGACATCCAGAGACGGATTATAGGGAGGGCAAATAGGGCATGTGCCATGGGGCCCACACCATCCACAGTCATTGATGGTCGATCACTTGCCACCCATGCCTGAGAGTCTCCGTTTTAAAGTCTAAGGAAGTTACTGGCTTGGATGGCTCCATTCCTCCCATTAACTTTAGTGAAGAGGGTTGTGGGCATGTGTGGCCACCACTCCTATATGTCTCTGCAAAAGAGAAGCTCAGGTGGTATTCGGGTCCCATAGGTGGAAAGGGGGCCCCTCAACAACCAACAAAATTATTTTGCCCAGGGGCCCTTAGACGCAGGGACTATGTATGCTGCTGTATAACCTCCTGCACACAGCTCTGCTATGCGCCTGATGCCCTAGCCTCGCTGTTCCAGCACCTCCTCATTGTCATGTACACTATAGTCTTTCTAGATTTCTAGTGGTGAACGCCTTCATATATATAACTGCTACCCCCCCCCCCCTTGTAATGAAATAATACAAATATAGATAAATTTTCCTATTGCTTCAGGTGATAAATGTAATTCTGTAAACTCAAACCTCTCTATCATATAAGTGTAGCGGATTTTCATGTAATATCTACCGTATTACAAAGAAGTCCACTGCATATGTGGAACTAAAATAAAATTGTGTGAGGGAAACAAAATAATAAAATTACTGTTTAACTTTTAGTATTTTTGAAAAATGTGAGTTTATAGTGAGAGTATTTTTGTATATGCAAATGTTTATTAATACTAATATATTGATATCAAAAATAATTATTGATTTTAGACTGGAAATAACCACTATAGAGGCCGGCAAGAGTGTAGGTCACGTGGAGGCAGCCCATGTGGCTGCAATGAGGCACCTAGAGAGAGGGGCCCACAGTCCAGCTTAGTCTTGTCCATTTTAATGGGTGGGAAGAACCTGCACAGAGATGTAGCCTCCACAGGTGGAGAATGTCATCAAAATAGGATGGGGTCACCAGGAACTCCTTTCACAGGTGGGTAGATGTTTGGTGCCGTCAAGCAGCTTCTTAAAGGGGTATTACAAAAAAATAAATTGTCACCTATCAACAGGACAGGTGATAAATTTATGATCGGGAGAACTAGGGTCCCAAACCCCCAGATACTCCTCACTGTACTTTCCGCAGTGAGGAGGAGTTTGAATGGAGCGGCGGTCGAGAATGTGCCCGCCGCTCCATTTACTGTTACCATTACTATTTATCGCTGTACTCGGCTGTTTCCGGCATTTGCATAGACATTGAATGGTGTGGCAGCGTGCATGCTCAACCGCCGTTCCAGTCTAAGTCTTCCTCACTGCGGTGGAGCAGTGAGGAGGATCTTGGGGTTCAGGAGCCCTGTTCTCACGGTTGGTGGGGATCCCAGCAGTTGGGCTCCCAGCGATCAGAAAATTATCCCCTATCCTGTGTATAGGTGATAATTTATGATTTTGGGAATACCCCTTAAATTTTTATGGTGTCCCCAGTTTTTTATTTAGGCCACAGAGCTTGGGTATATCATTGCTTTGTGGCACAGCAGAGTGGTGCCTGCAGCTGATTTCACTAGACTTGTGAGTGTTAGGGCAAAGCCACACGTGGCGGAATTGCTCTTGAATTCCGCTGCGGACACTCCGCAGCGTTAATCCGCAGCGGAGCCGTTTCTCCATTGACTTCCACTTCTATTTAGTAGGGTTCGTTTAGACGAAGCGGAAAATTCCGCTGCGGAGCATAGGCTGCGGTGCGGAATTTGGTGTCCGCAGCATGCAATGGCTGTTGCGGAGTTGTGGCGGACTGGTTGCGGACTCATGGCGGAATTTCTCCATTGACTTCAATGGAGATTCTAATTTCCGCAATGAAGTCCGCAGCTGTCATGCACATATTATGTGTGCTGCGGATGCGTCTTGCTTTTTTGACATGACATTTCTTCATTCTGGCTGGACCTATGTATTTCTAGGTCTACAGCCAGACTGAGGAAGTCAATGGGGCTCCCGTAATTACGGGAGCGTTGCTCGGAGACGTCAGTAAATAGTCACTGTCCAGGGTGCTGAAAGAGTTTAAGCGATCGGCAGTAACTGTTTCTGCACCCTGGACAGTGACTACCGATCCCAATATACAGCAACCTGTAAAAAAAATAGAAGTTCATACTTACCGAGAACTCCCTGCTTCTTCCTCCAGTCCGGCTTCCCAGGATGACGTTTCAGTCTAAGTGACGGCTGCAGCCTATCACAGGCTGCAGCGGTCACATGGACTGCCGCGTCATCCAGGGAGGTAGGGCTGGATGCCGAAAGAGGGACGCGTCACCAAGACAACGGCCGGTAAGTATGAAATTCTTTTACTTTCACTAGGGAAAGTGCTGTCCCTTCTCTCTATCCTGCACTGATACAGAGAAGGGAAGCACTTTTACCGCAGTCCGCAGCAGCTAGTCCGCATCAATTTACTGCACATTTTGGGCAGATCCGCCGCAGAATCTGCAACGCAGATTCTGTGCGGCATTGATGCGGACAGTTGCGGAGGAAATCCGCCACGTGTGGGCATGCCCTTAGCCAGGTCTTGGTGGTCATTTTGCCATGAGCCCTCTCTCCAAGGGTTGCCAGATGTCTGTAAATACAATGACAGTACATAAAAATATGAATTTTTTTTCTTTGCATAGACAAAATTACAAACAAATCATACTCGAAGAAAGTCAATATGATAACATATGAACTTCATATCATAATGTTCCCAGGGCATTAAATGTCTGTAATAGATGCATTTGTGATTATTTTTGTAGCTGGCCATGATTTTTGGCTAAATTGTTCTGAAAAACAAAAACAAAAAGAAAGTTGGAAACACTGCTCCCCCAACGTTGTCTACCCCTAACATTGTGTAAGGGGCGTAGCTATAGAGGGGGACTACCAGTGCATTTACCACAGATGCTCGGTGCTAGGGGGGTGCCAACAAGCCCCTTTGCCTTGGCCACAATATTTAGATACAGGGATGGGGACAGCAAACTGAACCTTTGCCCTGGGGGAAGTAAAGTCGAGTGACGGCTCCGCTGGTCTACGTAAGAAAAAAATAGATTTTTGTTATGTAAAATAGAAAACAAAAAATAATAATTTCCAAGCAAATTTTTCAATAAATGTATTTTTTGTGTTGGAGAATAGACTTAATTTAAACATTTGGCTTTCACAATGTGGTAGACGTACAGATGTTTGTGTTCATGCAGATTATGATAATTCACAATTTACTCCTCTCACATACATTGACAGACTGAATAGGGTCCAAGTTACAAACCATTCCCAGCATACCATTTTTTACTTTTTTTTTCACAAATAATTTAGTGAATGGTAAAACTGTAGATGGCAAAACGTGTATTGGTAAGAAAAACTACAATCCATTAGAAGCCATAGTGATATTTCTTTGCATGATTTTTTTTCGCATAGAATGCCCATTGGGTTCATGTTATGCTTTATTTATCTTTAATTTTACTTCCTAAAGTCCATCCTATACGGCACAGTGTATGGCTCCTCCATGTTGAATTTCATTATAAAAGCTTGCAAATAAAAAAAAGGGATCGGCTGTAGTGTCCCATACATACCTGACTTGAATTTTTTTTTAAATTTGCTAAAATGACAGAGCGAGGTAGTGAAATGTACCAATGTGTTATGGTATATGGTGGAATGTAATGCATAATGGAAGGCAATGTCATCACATAGGTCTGGCACCTACTCTCATGGGCCGTGGGCAAAAAGTTGCTTTGCATTTGTAATCAGGTACAAATGGTCCACATAGTGGGCAGGGCAACCCATAATGATGCAGGTATACCGGCTAAGAGGGATCACTGTTCTCTTAATATACACTTTATCCCAATAAAGGAGTAATATTTACAAATGGCCTTATTCAAAAGGGTCTGTTCAGATTACAAATTCCATTTATTTAAGAAACAATATAATTGGTGAATCATCTTCTAACAATCCTTTTGTAGCCCCCCTGTCCAATAAAGTCACTCACTATTTGCATTTTTTTTAAGTCTCACATTTATATATTTGAAAAAAAATCCATTCCATGTAATAATTCAGTGAAAAATATTTTTGAAAATATTTATTGAATGTTTGTGAAGAATCATAGAATTGTAGCATTTTTATTCATATAATGTACATTATTCTTGTAATCTAACCCCCCCCCCCACAAAAAGAAACAATAAAATCCTAAAAAATATTGATAACTGGTATAAAAAAAAAACTTATTGAATGAGAGTGGGAATATACCATCTTGTAAAATTTGCAAATAAAACTTAACTTTTTATGTGTTGACCGTCGAAATATTTTCCTATGTTAAAGATCTGTCCCTTTGAGTCCAGCCTTTCTCGCATAGTACATTATGTTATATACGGTAGTACACGCACTATGGTGACTTTATTTATTTACTAGTAGTCTCCATTGGGATTGTGCCAGCGCATGCCTCCTGTCTACTCATGCACAATGCTATGTGTCCAGATGCTCTTTGTGTGTGTTGTTGCCTTCTGTTGAGGGCTGCTCCCATAGGAAAGCTGCTTCTTTTATGCACTACACTAAAAACAATATCAGCAGCAAAAAAATAAATAAAAAATAAATAAATATATATATATATATAGTGTCTAATAATTTTATTATTATTTTTATTGATGAAAGTGGGCATCCCCGCGTGTGAGTAACTTTCGCGGGAGCTCAACGCCCTGATGCTGTGCCCTAAAGAATTGTACTGCTTGGTTACTTTAGGGCATGACCACACGTGGCGGATTTCCTCCGCAACTGTCCGCATCAATGCCGCACAGAATCTGCGTTGCAGATTCTGCTGCGGATCTGCACAAAATGTGCAGAAAATTGATGCGGACTAGCTGCTGCGGACTGCGGTAAAAGTACTTCCCTTCTCCCTATTCAGTGCAGGATAGAGAGAAGGGACAGCACTTTCCCTTGTGAAAGTCAAAGAAATTCATACTTACCGCCCGTTGTCTTGGTGACGCGTCCCTCCTTCGGCATCCAGCCCGATCTCCCTGGATGACGCGGCAGTCCATGTGACCGCTGCAGCCTGTTATTAGCCTGTGATTGGCTGCAGCCGTCACTTAGACTGAAACGTCATCCTGGGAGGCTGGACTGGAGACAGAAGCAGGGAGTTCTCGGTAAGTATGAACTTCATTTTTTTTTACAGATACATGTATATTGGGATCAGTAGTCACTGTCCCGGGTGCAGAAACAGTTACTGCCGATCGCTTAACTCTTTCAGCACCCTGGACAGTGACTATTTACTGACGTCTCCTAGCAACGCTCCCGTCATTACGGGAGCCCCATTGACTTCCTCAGTCTGGCTGTAGACCTAGAAATACATAGGTCCAGCCAGAATGAAGAAATGTCAAGTTAAAAAAGCAAGACGGATCCGCAGCACACATAACATGTGCATGACAGCTGCGGACTTCATTGCGGAAATTAGAATCTCCATTGAAGTCAATGGAGAAATTCCGCCATGAGTCCGCCACTGCTCCGCAACAGACAGAGCATGCTGCGGACACCAAATTCCGCTCCGCAGCCTATGCTCCGCAGCGGAATTTTACGCCTCGTCTAAACGAACACTGCTAAATTAAAGTGTAAGTCAATGGACAAACGGCTCCGCTGCGGATTAACGCTGCGGAGTGTCCGCAGCGGAATTTAAGTGAAATTCCGCCACGTGTGAACCCAGCCTTACTTTGCCCAGATAAGGCACTGTTCACACCTACGTCAGGCTATTCCGTTGTTCCGCTCTGTGAGAGGAGCAGAATAGGGGAATAATGGAAGCAACGGTTCAGTTGCACGACAGACACCAGCGGCGGCTGATGGAACACGATGACTTTAATAGGTTCCGTCGGCATCCCGTCGTGGTGTCCGTCGTTTTACCGGAGACAATGCTGCGCTATTGCCTCCGGTAATCTCCGGTAAACTCGGCCGGATCTGCGACGGAGACCCCTAATGCAACCTCCAACGCAGATGTGAACAAAGCCTAAGACAAAACTGTTTTTACAATCTAAGCGAGTTTGGCTTTTAATGATAAAATAAATGAATAAAAATGTAATAAATAAATATATATATATTTTACTGTGTTTAAAATCATATTACTGCATATTTGGTGCCCGTAGCAGCCAATCATGGCCGAGATTCATATTCTAAATTGCTCTGAAAAAAATATAGTCTTTGCTTATTATGGGCATGAAGTTTTTTTATCTGAGTTTTTGATACAGAAGACCCAATGTCTGAAATTTCCATGCTGACTAAAGCGTTCTTCAGGGGCATCCAAAGAAAAAGTGTTGGACTGGGGTACCTTGGATTCACTAGAGGCGATGATTCTGAAATCATCTTCTGCTGGAACTAGGGGGGCCTGTTATATTAGGGGCCCTTATTGTGTCAGAGCCTTGGCCCACCGAAGTTGCCACTGGTATTCTGATGGGCCAGTCTGACCCATCTTTATCTTTGTGACTGAATATGATGGTTTGTCTATTTACATGGTTTATGGAAATATTAGTTATTCTACCGTACCTGATTTGCTGTTCAGCAAGCGTTCCAATTTGATGGTTGTTAAAATACAGTGGGCAAATTAATTCTCTGTAAGTAAATCATAAACATGGGAAACTGATTTACATAATTGGAGAGATGCAAATGGATACACAAACCAACAAGGGTCAAATTTGGTGAAAAAATTCACCCCCCACACGCATCAGCAGAGAACGCCCCCTATTAAGGCATAAGTTAGGTCCCAAATTCATAAGATAGAGAACCCCTTTAAATAAAATTCATAAATACTGCGCTAGACTATAATCAAATACATACAATTTCCTTATAATGTTATGATAAAAGTTGTGACCCCGGGTTCTTTACTGACTATTACTGAATGTACTTTTAATTCTTACTCCTCCTTGCAACAAACCATAAATCTCTCCTGCCATAAATATTGTCTGCCTTCGAAGGATCAGGAAACCGTTCCTCTCATTTGATTAAAAGCCTGATGATTGATTGATGGGCGATATGGTGCTAATTTAATTACATAGCGGGATCGTGTTGTACTTGATATTGAGGGAATCTCAGGACATTATGGCTTGAGTCAAGAGGGAGAACACATTCATACTGTTAAGAACAAGTCCCTAAAATAAACTTGATTGTAATTGCACAAAATATTTAGAAAAAATTAAGAGGACCCATCACCTCTCCTGACATGTCTGTTTTAGTAAATACTTGTATTTCCATGAAGTAACAATTCTGAAAAATCTTTTCTCAGAACTCTAGGTTGTACCATTCCTCTGTTAGTCCCCCTGGAACTTTATGAATAAATTGATAACTGGGTGTTACCATTCCCCCTGTCAGAGAGGTGTGTCCCTACACAGTCTCACTCCATCAGCTCTGATTGGACAGTGTCAGTTTGTGTACCCCAAACTGATAATTCCCAGTTATGAAATGTATTCATAAATTTGTAAGAGGAATAACAGAGGAGCGGCACAATGTAGAGTTCTAAGACAAGAGGTTCCAGAACTGTTATTTAATGGGAAATACAATTATTTGTTAAAACAGACATGTCAGGAGAGGTGAGATGTCAGCTCCATCATTCACACTGTTTGTCTAGCAGTTATTTATATTCTATTTCTCCCGGGTGTTTTTTGTTCTTCTAGTTCTTGTAGTTCTTGTAGTTTATAATCATTCTATCCTTTTTATCAGCACCTCCTTCACTCACACAGGAACCAATGTGAACAAGCAGACCTGCAGTGTAAAGCATTGGGAAGGGACAGAACAGCAACATGAACCTTTGATAAGATGGGAGGTGAATTTTCAGATTACATTGAAATCCTGTTAGATAATTATAGTAGGACCTGCCCTGTTACCTGTTATCAATGATGTTATCAATCCTGTATTATCCATGTCCAGTTTTATAATAGAGGTTTTACCTTCCCTTCATTATGATCCTGCTGAATATCAAATGACCTCCTATAGATTTTTATTTTTTTTCCAAACATTTGAATGCAAATTTTCGAATGTTTATTGACTAACCTCATCTATGTTTGCCCACCTTCTCTGCATATGTAGTAATGCAAATTTACAGTAATCTGACACCAGTTACCTGTGCTGGAGTATCAGATTTTCTTGGTTTTATAGGCCCTTTTACACCGGCCAATTATAATTGGCCAGTGTAAACAAGGCAACGATCAGCCGATGAACGAGCAAACACTGGTTCCACGGCTGATTGCGCTAGTTTACATGGCATGGGCTGTGTCATACCACCTTAAATGGGTTGTCCACTACCGGACAACTCATGACGTATCCACCGTATAGGTCATCTGTATATCATCAATGCGGGTCCGACACCCGCACCCAGCACCGATCAGCTGCTTTGGTGGCCTGCAGGCACCGGATGTTCTTGCCCATTATGCAATGTACGGAGCTGGAAGCAGTTGGCTCCGTACATAGCAGAGCGGCCGTGCTACAGTACTGCAGCTCAGCCGCTATTCTGTGGCCAGAACCAACTGCTTCCGGCATGTACGTCCGGTGCCCGGAAGATGGCGGAGTACGGGTGTCGTACCCCAGAGATCATGTACTAATGACCAATCCAGTGGATAGGTCATCAGTTGTCTGGTAATGGACAACCCCTTTAAGACTAACACTAAATTAATCCAATGATAAGTTTATCTTTCAGGATTGAAATTTCACCAGAAAGTCCTGCACAGATAAACACCTCGGCTCATGAAAAAAAAATTTCTTGATCTCATTCAACCCCTTTCAAGATTATACTAGGCAATTGTAATATTAGAAATTCCTTCCTATCATAAATATAATACATAATATTAGAGTAGAGCCTCTTACAAGCAAATGACCCTGTCAGCAGAATACAGGTGTGGTTTAGGGCAGCCTGTATACTGTAGTGTGCCTCTGCCTCAGCATCTCTAAAGGGGTTGAATGCTTTCGACAACACTTATCATACTAGGGCATATAAAAGTTATAGAGGGGAGTTCTCTGGTTGGGACCCCCCCTCTATTAGGGCTCATTTACATTTTTTGATATTCATTTGTTTTCGTTATTTTGTATCTTCATTGCTTCACGTGATTGTAATATTAACAGGGATATATGGATGCTGTATGACCAGGGGTGTAACTATAGGGGCTACAGAGGATGTGGTCCCACTCAGGCCTTAGAGCATAAGGTGGCCCTGAAGGTCCCTACCCCGTAAGAGCAGACAGTACTGTAAACTACACATTCTAGTTGGGGGGCATGCTACCGATTTTGCATTGGGCTCTGGAGTTCCGCCTCTGTATATAAATAAAGATTATTATTATTTACCATTCAGGAGTCTGGGAAAGCTGGGAGCTATAATGGAGGCCGTCCAACTTTCCCATAAACATTTATAACGAATAGAATTGTAACACTTGACAGAGAAGGACAGATCAAGGACTTATATTTACAGGTGATATCTGCTTTTAAGTATTGATTTAATAAAAAGTAGTAAAATATATGGAATACATGAAGAAAATGACCCAATGTCTAAGAATAGAAGCAAATGTCATTGTCTTCTGGGGCCTCGCAATGAAGTAATATAATAATCTTATAAGACGCGATACAGACAGACGCATATTCTGTGAGGAAGTTTGTGAAGCCGGAGAGAAGTCAGGGCTACAACTGGGTCAGGTGATAAGATGAGCACAAGAGAGAAGAGAAGGCGCCTCTGATAAAACTGATTGATTGATGTCTTGCTTTGCCACCATCACAAGCAGTTGACAGTTAGTTTGGGATCAGATGATTTGGCTTTTGCGATAGAAGAGGCCTCTGATAGGCAAAACCTGAAGGACAAAGAGGTCAGTCCCTGCGCAGTGTCAGGATCGCTCTATTCAGGCCTGGAATGTACTGGACAAATTTATTGTACCAAGTTATTAAAGATACAGGATAGAGCTTTCTAATCTCATCTACTCATATAGATACAAAGGAAATGTTTAAATATATATAGATAGATAGATAGATAGATATATATCTGTGTATATATATATATATATATAATTTAAAGTATTTCATATAATATACAATGTGTTAAATAAAAAAGAAACAATATCTATCTATCTATCTATCTATCTATCTATCTATCTATCTATCTATCTATCTATCTATCTATCTATCTATCTATCTATCTCATATCTATCTATCTATCTATCTATCTATCTATCTATCTATCTATCTATCTATCTATCTATCTCATATCTATCTATCTATCTCATATCTATCTATCTATCTATCTATCTCATATCTATCTATCTATCTATCTATCTATCTATCTATCTATCTATCTATCTATCTATCTATCTATCTATCTATCTATCTATCTATCTATCTATCTATCTATCTATCTATCTATCTATCTCATATCTATCTATCTATCTATCTATCTATCTATCTATCTATCTATCTATCTATCTATCTATCTATCTATCTATCTATCTATCTATCTATCTATCTATCTATCTATCTATCTCATATCTATCTATCTATCTATCTATCTATCTATCTATCTATCTATCTATCTATCTATCTATCTATCTATCTATCTATCTATCTATCTATCTATCTATCTATCTATCTATCTATCTATCTATCATCTATCTAAGCCTTTACAGCCTTTTAGCTATGCTCACCCTAGAGCACCCCGTTATGTCTTTTTTTTAACAATCCACCAGTAAGGATCCGTTTATATGTTGCCAATCCTTGCTAATCCTCGGCTTTTCCGTGCAGAATAAGTAGCATGCTACTTATTGGCACAGCAGATTTTTTTTACCCTGTGTGGACAAAAATCTTTGCCAAAATATTCTGTAGCATGTGAACGGAGTTGTGGAAACCCCATTCACATGCATGTGATGTAGATTGCCATTGGGTTTGATGTGAATTTTCGTGTTAAATCTGACACGTGTGAACAGGGTCTGATTGTGAGCTAAGAAATTCATTCTAATAATCGAATAAAAAGTTAGAAGCTGCTTTTAGGGTGACAATGGTTACCCACTGGGCCCCTGTTACACGTATGATATGGTAAACAATCCCTAATGTCTCTATATGTGTCTCATACATAAATTCAGATGTTGCAGAGCTGAGTTTTTCAGCCCCTTCCTATTAGCAATACTTGGGTTATTCAGCCCCTGGTTCCCTACCATCTTCGGACTTATCTATATGACATGTCAGAATATAGGAATTTGTGTAGTAAGGCGCACGTTTCCTTTACAAACTCAGTAGGTTTACCTGCAGTAATATCACAGGTTGTGCCGAATGACAAACTATGATCTGCGACATTGCCAAATTCAGTATATCTGTATATCATTAGACTCGCTAGGCCTATACAGGAGATGATGTATGTGGGTCAAGGCAGAAATTTCTCTTAATGGCAAAGACAAATGAACTGAGGGCATCCTAAAACTCCTCTAATGTTAACGATTCTGCGGAATTATAAATTGTGTTTCCTGGAATGGATTTTACTCTGGAAAAGATAAAGTTTATAGCAAACTTTGGGACACATCGAGTTGATGGAGGAGATGCAAAGTCATTTGCTCACAGGCTCTAAATAATATTTTGATCTCCCGCGCCTCATTACTATGTATATCATATTTTTAACGCTTAGACACTTCTTGGCTATGTTCACATGTCCGTAGGATGCTCCGTCAGCAGGAACATTACATTTGACGGCAAGAATAGTTCTCCATGCATTCTTGCTATGAAAGTGACGGAAACCACGATACAACCCTGACCGACCCCATAATAAGTCAATAGGGCCTTGTGGCTTCTGTTATGAACAGATACCAAAACACTAGATGTGAACAGAGCCTAACATTCTGGACTATAGAATAGCATTCTGCAACCCACACCTGATACACACTTAATGATTCTGAAATTCTGCCTGAAGTAAAGAGCATGGTCTCTGTTGGATGTACGTATTCTATGTGAACGCACATGGCCATATTTCCATATTTTAAGGTCCACACTATGGCCGCATCACTAAGACATCCCATGGTTCAACTAAAAAGTACTTAGATCAAAACAAACCCCTATAGCAAGCTAAGTTCAGTTCAATATAACACGGCAGGGGCCAAAGTTGTGATCATCCTACGGATCATGTACCAACCTATAATAATACTTCTGTATCAATTGCCTATGAAGGTATGGAAGGTATAGGGTGCGTAAATGAAACTGAGCTGTTTAAATCAGCCATAAAAGTTAAAGGGGTTTTTAAATAAATGGGACTGATCTGCAGCATCAGGCAAGGCAACAAAACGCAGGGGACGCAGCACTCGCTGCAGTGTCGTGGCCCTTTTAATCACCTGATCGTTGGGATCCATAAGTCGGATCCCCACTGATCAAATTTTGATGGCCCGTCCTAAGGATAGGACATGAATATTAAAGTCCTGGAAAACAATTTTAAAATCGAAGACATAATCCAATTCAGTGGACAAGTATACAATGCACGGTGCACGTACCACTGTCATTGCGATTCAATTCATACAAAGCTATTTTCTGGTGGTTTCCGTATGTTTCAGTCAGGGTCCCGTTCTGACGGAAAGCTCAGACGGAACGTCAGAACGGGACCCAGATGTGAACGAAGCCTTATTCCTTGAAGCTTCTGTACATGTAGAATCTAGGTCTTGGATATGTTCTTGTACCTGGGAATCCTGCTGTATTTTACTTATACATTGGAGCCGTTTTATTAATAGGTGGCATCCCGCTGCTAAGTGTGGCATCTAATAATAGTCCCGAGTAATTATCTATTTTTAGCTTCTAGAAGCCCAACGTTGACTTGAGTTATATCTGAGCATTCCCCAAAAGGACAATTATTTTCCTCTGATGTTAAAAATAAAACAAATGAGTAGGTAATTGAATGGAGCCGTACAAGGCAGATCTGGAGCAATGCACAGGACTGAGCTCTGGTGCCTGGTAAATATGACACCATTATAGGAGATGCTTTCAATGATCTAATGAAGGGTAATTGCTATATGGGACATGGAGATTAAATACAAGCACAGGTCTGACATACTTCATATATTGTATGTAATGACATAAGATTGTGCGTCTCATGTTTCTCATGTTTGAGCCTTCGGGAGGCACTTAGGGAATTGGAGCCATATATGATCCTTATAAGATACAATAGGACACATGATCAGGAATGAGATTGCATTCATTTCTGTTAGATTAGTCTGGATTCATACACAGCAGGTCCGGGCTGGGACTTCAAATCAGCCCTGGCATTTTATAGCACACAGGCCCGCCGCTGCCCATGCGATATGTTTGCGCGGTTGTGGGCGAACCCTCCAGCTTTATAAGAACATAGCTCATTGCTTCTGATGCTCCTTGAACTGCTGCCGTCCTGTTGTGCTACTCAGATATTTCATAAATCAATAAAATACCACAAAACCGCTAAATATGAGCAGCATGAGATGAGCTGAATGTATACGCTGGTCAAAACTCTCATACAGAAACAGTGTCTAATTATCCGCTATAAAATGTTTGAGCAGCACAGAACGGAGACCTACCGGAGATGGTGACAATACCCGGAGATGCAGTAGCATGGCAGTATAGATAAGGAGAAGTAAGAAAGGGCTAAGTCGTCAGCTGCCAGAAGGGGAAGGAGTCTCATTTCGCCCAGAGCCTCTGCCCAAGCAGCACAGAATAGCAGCAACACCAAGGGGGACACACGGTAGCAAAAAATGATGAAAAAGGTATTTTTTTTTTTGCTAGAAAGACTGAAAATGAAACAAAAATAACTGTTAACAGCTTAAAAAAAGAATAATAATAATTAAATGATTCATAGGATAAAACAGATCCAGATAGAATGTAGGAAAAATGCAAATGTGAACCCAACAAAAGCTTTTAAGGCAGGATATCTCCAAAATACGGCACATGGAAGGTCGGATACGCTGCACAGTTTCTACGCAGCGTATCAGACCTGTGGGAACGGCGTAAAGGTGCAGTCATACTCGTCGGATTTTGTTGCAGAAATTTTCTGTATCTGAAAATCAGTTCCATTTATCTCAATGTGGTTGTTTGTGCAGCAGGTACATGGATTTCTGCAACAAAATTTGCCACGTGTGACTGCACCCTTAGGGTATGTTCACACGCCAAAGTCAATTACACCTGAAATTACGGAGCTGTTTTCAGGCGAAAACAGCTCCTGAATTTCAGATGTAATTGCATGTACTGGCGTTTTTCGCCGCGTCTTTTTCGGATGTAATCTGGAGCTGTTCTTCAATGGAGTCAATGAAAAACGGATTCAATTACGTCCCAAGAAGTGACATGCACTACTTTGACGCGGGCGTCTTTTTACTCACCGTCTTTTGAGCCGGTTTGGAGCCGTATTTTCGGGCGTAATTCGAGGCGTAAAATGCCTGAATTACGTCCATAAATAGGGCGTATGAACAAACCCTTAGGGCAAAGCCACACGTGGCGGAATTGCTCTTGAATTCCGCTGCGGACACTCCGCAGCGTTAAGCAGCATAGGCTGCGGAGCGGAATTTGGTGTCCGCAGCATGCAATGGCTGTTGCGGAGCAGTGGCGGACTGGTTGCGGACTCATGGCGGAATTTCTCCATTGACTTCAATGGAGATTCTAAATTCCGCAATGAAGTCCGCAGATGTCATGCACATGTTATGTGTGCTGCGAATGCGTCTTGCTTTTTTGACATCACATTTCTTCATTCTGGCTGGACCTATGTATTTCTAGGTCTACAGCCAGACTGAGGAAGTCAATGGGGCTCCCGTAATTACGGGAGCGTTGCTAGGAGACGTCAGTAAATAGTCACTGTCCAGGGTGCTGAAAGAGTTAAGCGATCGGCAGTAACTGTTTCTGCGCCCTGGACAGTGACTTCCGATCACAATATACAGCAACCTGTAAAAAAAATAGAAGTTCATACTTACCGAGAACTCCCTGCTTCTTCCTCCAGTCAGGCTTACCAGGATGACGTTTCAGTCTAAGTGACGGCTGCAGCCAATCACAGGCTGCAGCGGTCACATGGACTGGCGCGTCATCCAGGGAGGTAGGGCTGGATGCCGAGAGAGGGACGCGTCACCAAAACAACGGCCGGTAAGTATGAAATTCGTTTACTTTCACTAGGGAAAGTGCTGTCCCTTCTCTCTATCCTGCACTGATAGAGAGGAGGGAAGCACTTTTACCGCAGTACGCAGCAGCTAGTCCGCATCAATTTACTGCACATTTTGGGCAGATCCGCCGCAGAATCTGCAACGCAGATTCTGTGCGGCATTGATGCGGACAGTTGCGGAGGAAATCCGCCACGTGTGGGCATGCCCTTAGGGTCAGTTCACACTTTGCATAAATACTGTGGAAAATCCACAGCAAATACAGTAGCAGCAAAGTGGATGAGATTTGAACAAACACGCTGCGTAAATACGGAGCGGAAAAAACGCTTAGAAAATGACCTGCAGCGTGCAGGGAATTCTGACGAAGCTACGGCGAAACGCTCTTCGGGAGCGCGGCGGTGGTATGGGATCGGTCCTGCCTGGGTGTTCTCCTCAGCCTAGTTGCACTACGTAGGTAACCTCTACATCAGGAATAATTAATTTCATATTATCTTGTTGCACTACGGAGGTAGATAAGTGTGTTTCATTGTGTAGATTGATACTAAAAATATTTAATAATGTTCAATTATATTAAAAAGTTGTAAAATTTGCCATAATCTCATGAGCATTGCGGATACTGTTATAAAATGTAAATATCTAAGGAGAAATATGCGCAGGCGCACATTGAATAAATTGTCGGTGGATTATTGCGATCCAGAAAAGATTCACAGCAAGGCTGTTCCCCAACAATGGCAGAATTTACAGCATTTTATTATGTATATTTTACAAAACACAGACTTCCTCTGTTGATAATCTCATTTGTATCACACAATCAAATTCTCATAATTATGACAAGCTTTTTTCCGTTTGCGTTTCCTTCCCTTCCCAACATTCACATAAACATAGTATACCAGCAGCAACTGTATGGAACGATTACCTGCTATTAATGCTGAAAACCTGGGAGGGGGAGGGGAAGGCCTTAGCTAATTATAGACCAATTGTGTAACCAGAGATCTGCTAATTCAATGGAATACAATGTTTTACCAAAATGAAAAGGGGGATTCATTTCAGAAATAAAGGGTTAATAGAACAAACTCATGTAGTATCCAAACTTTGGGATGGTACCCAAGTGCTGATTACGGGACTTTGGTAGGGAGAGCTGTATGTGTACATGTCCGCTAGTATACAAAGGTGCTTTAACCGTTTAACCCCTTAAGGACACGGCCAATTTTGGCCTTGAGGACAGAACAATTTTTTTGCATTTCCCTCTTTGCATCCCGACGCTCATAACTTTTTTATTTTTTGTACGACGTAGTTGTATGAGACTTTATTTTTTGCGGGACAAGTTGTGCTTTATGTAGGTACCATTTTTTGGTACAAATACATTATCATTTAATTTATATACATTTTGGCAAAAATTCAGAAAAAAAACAGTTCCGCTGCAGTTTTAATATTTATTTTTTTTTACACCTTACACCAATCATTATAAATAATGTTATACATTTGTTGTACAGGTTGTTACGGTCGTGGCAATACCAAATATGTCTATATTATTTAATGTTTTAGGACTTAGATTTTAAAAAGTTTATTTATTGTAAAAAATGTGTATTTATGTGTATTTTTTTTACTTTTTTTTTTTATTTAACATTAATGTAACTTTTTTTTTTAATCCCATAAAGGGACTTTTCATATTTAATATTTATTTTTTAACTGTAATGTACTGGCATAGATCTATAAGCCAGTACTTTGGCCTGTGTACTGATTGTACACAGGCAGTTGTTAGGACATACCTCAGTATGTCCTAACAATGGGAAATATGGTCCGACAGCCCTGGGGTCCTTCATTGGACCCCGGGCTGTCTGGCCATACAAGTTATGGGCTTTGATCACGCCAGAGGGCTGTCCCCCCCTCCTCTTATTTACTTTGAACGCCGCGTCCTGTGTCTGCAACTAGTTAACGAGAAAAATAGAACATGTCCTATTTTCTTCCATTTTCACAGATCCCTCCGTAGACTCAAGTCTATGGGGATCCGTGAAAACAGGTCCCGCACGGGTGAAACTCAGACATGAAAAACAGCCATTTTTCACATCCGAGTTTGCCCACGTTTGTGTGAATAAGGGTATGTGCACACACACTAATTACGTCCGTAATTGACGGACGTATTTCGGCCGCAAGTCCCGGACCGAACACAGTGCAGGGAGCCGGGCTCCTAGCATCATAGTTATGTACGATGCTAGGAGTCCCTGCCTCGCTGCAGGACAACTGTCCCGTACTGAAAACATGATTACAGTACGGGACAGTTGTCCTGCAGCGAGGCAGAGACTCCTAGCGTCGTACATAAGTATGATGCTAGGAGCCCGGCTCCCTGCACTGTGTTCGGTCTGGGACTTGCGGCCGAAATACGTCCGTCAATTACGGACGTAATTAGTGTGTGTGCACATACCCTAAGCCTCTGTATGGTAGGCGTGGGAAGGGGAGTAACTGCAAGTGAGAGCAGATAGAAAGGGCCCAGCCTGATCATGTCATCTCTCTCCCTGTAAGGGCACGACCAGACATGGTGGAATTGCTCTGGAATTCCGCTGTGGACAGTCCGCAGTCGAAATCCGCAGTGTAGCCATTTCTCCATTGCCTTCCACAGCTTTGTGCTTGGGTTCGTTTACACGTTGCGGACAATTCCGCTGCGTAGCATAGGCTGCGGTGCGGAATTTGGTGTCCGCAGCATACACTGACTGTTGCGGACGTGTGGCGGACTTGTTGCGGACTCATTGTGGAATTTCTCCATTGACTTCAATGGAGAGTCAAAATTCCGCAATTAAGTCCGCAGATGTTATGTAGATGTTATGTGTGCTGCGGAGCGTATTGGTTTTACTAACATGACATTTCTTCATTCTGGCTGGACCTATGTATTTCTAGGTCTACAGCCAGACTGAGGAAGTCAATGGGGCTCCCGTAATTACAGGTGACTACGTGTGTGCACCCATAATTACGGGTGACTACGTGTGTGTACCCGTAATTATGGGAGCGTTGCTAGGCGACGTCAGTAAATAGTCACTGTCCAGGGTGCTGAAAGAGTTAAACGATCGTCAGTAACTCTTTCAGCACCCTGGACAGTGACTTCCGATCACAATATACATCAACCTGTAAAAAAAATAGAAGTTCATACTTACCGAGAACTCCCTGCTTCTTCCTCCAGTCCGGCTTCCCAGGATGACGTTTCAGTCCAAGTGACGGCTGCAGCCAATCACAGGCCAATCACAGGCTGCAGCGGTCACATGGACTGCCGCGTCATCCAGGGAGGTCGGGCTGGATGGCGAAAGAGGGACGCGTCACCAAGACAACGGCCGGGTAAGTATGAATTTCTTTTTACTTTCACTAGGGAAAGGGCTGTCCCTTCTCTCTATCCTGCACTGATACAGAGAAGGGAAGTACTTTCACCTCAATACGCAACGGCTAGTCCGCATCAATTTAATGCCCATTGTAACCAAAGCCGCAACAGAATCTGCAACGCAGATTCTGTGCGGCATTGATGCGGACAGTGGCGGAAGAACTCCGCCACGTCTGGGCATGCCCTTAAGCTTTTCAGTGACCACAAATAGGGATACAGGAACTTTTCTTAAAGTTATTACCCCTATTACCAATGGAAAAGGATATGTACTTTCACATTTAGGCCTCATTTACACGAACGTAATATACGCGCGTGCGACGCGCGTGCTTTGCACGCATGTCGTACGCACCTATATTAGTCAATGGGGCAGTTTAGACGATGCGTGAATTGCGCTCAGCGCGTGTGCGCAGAAAAAAACTCACGACATGTTCTATAATCGTGCGTTTTTCGCGCACTCACGCACCCATTGAAGTCAATGGGTGCGTGAAAACCACGCATGCCGCACGGAAGCACTTCCGTGCGAACTGCGTGATTCGCGCAAGAGCTGTCAAACTCCTGAATGTAAACAGAAAAGCACCACGTGCTTTTCTGTTTACAAACATCCAAACGGAGTGTCAAATTCGAGATGAGCGCACCGAACTTCACCGGGTTCGGCCAAACTCGTTTTGACCGAAACCGGTAAAAAATGTTCGGGTACGCGACGTCAGGAGACAGTCACTGTCCACGGTGCTGAAAGCGTTAAACTGGTTCAGCACCATGGACAGTGACTTCCGCTCCGAAAATCCATGAACCTGTAAAAAAAAAAAGACGTTCTGACTTACCGATAACTCCGGTCCGACCTCCCGTGATGACAGTTAAGTCCAAGTGACAGCTGCAGCCAATCACAGGCCAAGCACAGGCTGCAGCCAATCACAGGCTGCAGCGGTCTCATGGACTGCGGCGTCATCCTGGGAGGTGGGGCCGGATGACAAGAGTGGGACGCGTCACCAAGGCAACGGCCGGGAGCCCGGACTGGGGGAAGCAGGAAGTTCTTGGTAAGTATGAAAGTCTTTTTTTATTCACAGGTTGGTGTATATTGTGTTCGGCATTCACTGTCGAGGGTGCTGAAAGAGTTACTGCCGATCAGTTAGCTCTTTCAGCACCTTGGACAGTGACGGGCGTCGACTAGCCTCATCTCTATGATGGCGGCTGCGCGAAAATCACGCAGCCGCGCATCATACACGGATGACACACGGAGCTGCCAAGTGCCTTTTGCGCGCGCAAAACGCAGCGTTTTTTGCGCGCGCAAAACGCACACGCTCGTGTAAATGAGGCCTTAGTGTATTTTTTTTTACTAAAGGGGTGAGAATACGAGCAGTTACACATCGACTTTGTGACTCGGAGGGTTGTCGGCATCTGGATCTCTGAGATTATAGGTCTGTTCCGTTCTGGTGATTTTATGAAGATATGTGCATGTAGACACAGGGATATGTAGCATGTATGAACTCTGCACATCCTGAACTTCTATTTTTAGGCTTTGCTTGGGTCAGACTTTTAGCCATAAACATGACTTTTCATGCAATATTACGCTTTAATGGAAAATTGCATGAATATGCCTATGACTGAAGTGCTGTGTGGCATTTTCACAATGTGCCAGGTCTCTACTTTTGAGAAATATCTTAATATGGAGCTATAATATCCTTTTTTTTTTTTAAAATTATAATTAAATAGAATTTATTTCTGTATGTTTAAAGTGTGAAAATTGTCCTGGCTATAAAAATAAGAATTTAATGGGATTAAAAAAATATGGCTGCTTTACCCCATAAACAGTGAACAGGCTGACCTGCAATATCATGCACAGCCTATAAACTGGAGGAGCGCTGTTTTTAGAAATGCATATATATGTGTATGTTTGCTTGTGCTACTGTGTTTCATGCAGTCTTCTATGTTCTGAGTCAATATATATTCTACCTTAATTATGAGCCACTAAGGGCACATTCAGACGTGGCGGAATTGCTGTGGAATTCTCCAGCGGCCGTTTTTTACATTTGTTTCTATACATTTTTAGGAAACTTAGTTCAGATGTGGCGGAAAACTCCGCTGCGGACCATAGGCTGCAGTACGGAATTTTCCCTCCGCAGCATGCTCATGACGTTGCGGAGAAGAAGCGGAATTTCCCTGCTTATTTCAGCCTTTGCAATGCAAAAACTGAAATCTGTGGCAAGTCCGCTGTGATATCTGCAACGTCTGAATTACCTGTCAAATATGCAAATGTTGGCGCAGATTAGTTGCGTAATTGCCCCAAATCTGCACCAACATTTGCAGCGGAAAAATTCCGCCACGTCTGAACATGACCTTATGAACAGACGCTTAAAGGAAAACTCCAACATCAATTCCACAGTTAAAATCTATAGACTATGATGGGTAACTTTGTAAATTATTTGCTTTATTTCTACTGATTTTGAGACACATTGGGGCAGATTCATTTATAATTAAATAATAAAAAAAAAAAATTTAATAATAAAAGACAGCATAAAGCTAAAAGTGTTGGGTTGAAGATGCGCAATTTTGTTTAATGATGCGCACGCTGTTTGATAGATTCGACCTATGTTAGACTTCTTTCTTTTCTTTACGGGTGGTGTACTTTACACTGGTATTTTCGGCACAAAACCGGCTAAAGCTAAAATCAGAATTCTACCAGTTTTCTGTTACCAGAGAGCAGTGAATTGTGGGGGGTCTGATGACAGTTACACAGTAAGAACTGAACTGTAAGGTCACACGTCTGACAGCAGGGTGGAAATAAACTGTTGTCTGTTTCCATGGGCAACCAGCAGAATGTTGAAAACAGCTATGTATATGAATAATAAAATAAAAAAGGAGATGGAGTAATGAATACAAAAACGATTCCGCAAAGATTCTGAAAAGTTACTCAATTTATTGTAGGTGTCAACTGTGAAATATTGTTAAAAGTGGAATTATGTAAATGTAGTGTTGTGTGAATGTAGATTAACAATTGAGGGGTTTTAAGGCTGGGTTCACACGTGGCGGAATTTCACTTAAATTCCGCTGCGGACACTCCGCAGCGTTAATCCGCAGCGGAGCCGTTTCTCCATTGACTTCCACTTTAATTTAGCAGTGTTCGTTTAGACGATGCGTAAAATTCCGCTGCGGAGCATAGGCTGCGGAGCGGAATTTGGTGTCCGCAGCATGCTCTGTCTGTTGCGGAGGCGTGGCGGACTGTTTGCGGACTCATTGCGGAAATTCTCCATTGACTTCAATGGAGATTCTAATTTCCGCAATGAAGTCCGCAGCTGTCATGCACATGTTATGTGTGCTGCGGATCCGTCTTGCTTTTTAAACTTGACATTTCTTCATTCTGGCTGGACCTATGTATTTCTAGGTCTACAGCCAGACTGAGGAAGTCAATGGGGCTCCCGTAAGTACGGGAGTGTTGCTAGGAGACGTCAGTAAATAGTCACTGTCCAGGGTGCTGAAAGAGTTAAGCGATCGGCAGTAACTGTTTCTGCACCCGGGACAGTGACTACCGATCCCAATATACAGCAACCTGTAAAAAAAAATAGAAGTTCATACTTACCGACAGCTGCCTGCTTCTGTCTCCAGTCCGGCCTCCCAGGATGACGTTTCAGTCTAAGTGACGGCTGCAGCCAATCACAGGCTGCAGCGGTCACATGGACTGCCGCGTCATCCAGGGAGGTCGGGCTGGATGCCGAAGGAGGGACGCGTCACCAAGACAACGGCCGGTAAGTATGAATTTCTTTGACTTTCACAAGGGAAAGTGCTGTCCCTTCTCTCTATCCTGCACTGATAGGGAGAAGGGAAGTACTTTTACCGCAGTCCGCAGCAGCTAGTCCGCATCAATTTACTGCACATTTTGTGCAGATCCGCAGCAGAATCTGCAACGCAGATTCTGTGCGGCATTGATGTGGACAGTTGCGGAGGAAATCTGCCACGTGTGAACATGCCCTAAAAATGGTCTTTCAGATTTCTGGGTATATACAGCTATCTTAGGTGCCTGTCTGACTGTTATATGTGCATAGACTTATTTGACATTTGGTTGGCAGCTTCTAGATACTAGACAAGACTTATGACTTGGTGTATGATGCTTGGCGTAAGAGTGCCAAATAGGTGTCTCACAATTTCCATTGTCCTTACTGGGGTTGAGGTTACAGCATCGTTAGACTCTGTTTACACTAGCGTTAATGGCGTCTGTCGAGCTTTCCGATATTTGTGACAGCAAGAATAAGGAAGCCTACAGCACTGCTCTTGCCATCAAAAATACTGACCCCGAGGAACACCATTAGGGCATGTTCACACCTGGCGGAATTGCTGCGGACAATCCGCAGTGGAATTCTCCAGCGGACGTTTTTTACATTTGTTTCAATACATTTTTAGGCAAGTTAGTTCAGACGTTGCGGAAAACTCTGCTGCGGACCATATGCTGCAGTGCGGAATTTTCCCTCCCCAGCATGCACTGTCTGTTGCGGAGAAGAAGCGGAATTTCACTGCATATTTCAGCCTTTGCAATGCAAAAACTGAAATCTGTGGCAAGTCCGCTGTGTTTTCTGCAACGTCTGAATTACCTGTCAAATATACAAATGTTGGTGCAGATTCGTTGCGAAATTGCCCCAAATCTGCACCAACATTTGCAGCGGAAAAACTCTGCCACGTGTGAACATTCCCTTAAAGTTAACGGGATCCATCAGAATTTTTCTATATCTGTACGAAAACAGATCCATTATAGCTGCCATGGATCCGTTATAAATGGATGCTATGATGCTACACGGAGTCTTACGCCCTCCTCCGCAGCTACCATGTTGCAGAAACATTGTCACATCCATTGTCTGACTTAATATATTTCTAACATATGTGGTGTCAGGGGAATGTCTGTGCACAGTATGAGAACAGTGATGAAGGGAAGACCACTGCCCTACTATTCCTTTGATATTCAATCGCCCTTTAGGCCTCATTCACACAAGAGTGAATCTCGTCCGTGTGCTGTGCTTTGAAACAACGCACGGCACACGGCCCCATCAATTTCTCATGCAGCGAGTCTCCATTGCGTGAAACTCACTGCATGTCCTATATTGGTGTATTTCACGCACCTAGCCACCCATTGAAGCCAATGGGTGCGTGAAAACCACGGACAGCACACGGATGCACATTTCACGCATCAATTACATTGAAAAAAAGAAAGTAGTGCTTGCGAGTGCGTGAAAACACATGCCCCTCGCAAAGCACACTGATGCAAAACGCAATGCACATGGACAGATTTACGCGCCGGTTTTTACACGCGTAAATCTGTCACGCTTGTGTGAATGTAGCGTTAAAAAAAGGGCTTAACTATTGCACTTTCCAGTCATACCAGTTAAAACAATTAGGTCTTTCTGGGCTTTTCCCTATGTGTATAATCTGCAGCATAATACAATAGCAGCAAAGTGGATGAGATTTGAACAAAAACCTGCTGAAAAAATGTTCATAAATTGACCTGTGGTGCATTTTTTTTATTCCGCAGCGTCAATTGTAATTGCGTAATCGCTACTTTTCTGTTGCGGGTTTTCCTCATTGAGTTCAATGGGGAGGTAAAACCTGCAACAAATAGCAGATGTTCCGATTTTTGTGATTAAAAGCTGCATTTCTGCAAAAAATGTAAAAGTATACTTACCCATATCTCTCCGCTTCTGCGTCCAGCCCTGCCTCCTGGGATGACGTTTCATCCCATGTGACTGCTGCAGCCAATCACAGGCCACAGTGGTCACATGGACTAAAACGTCATCCCAGGAGGCCGGGCTGCAGGACGTCAGAGAGACGCGTCGCCATGACTTACGGGTAAGTATAGACTTTTTTACATGCTGTATTCCGCAGATGACATTCCAGCCGATAAACCACTGCGGGTTCCAGGGCGGATACGCTGTGTTTACGCAGCATATCCACCCTGTGTGAACATAGCCTTATAGTTTAATCCTTTAGGCTATATTCACACGAGCGTGGGAAACCTCGGACGTGAAAAACTGCAGTTTTTCACGTCCGAAATGCAACCGTGCTCGACGCGTTATCACAGATCCCCCATAGACTTGTGTCTATGGAGGGATCCGTGAAAACGCAGAACAATAGGACATGTCCTACCTTTCCACGGACCTTTCACATGCTCCGTTGAAACAACGGCTGTGTGAACGGCCCTATTGAAATACATGTTGTTTTAATGGCCGTCAGACGGACGAGTTACACGCTTGTCTGAATGAGCCCTTAGAGGTTTTGTTACCAAAGACACCAATGTAACACCGTTCCAGACTGAATCTACACATCATTTTACTGTAAGAAAATAACCATTATTGTTTAAATAAGTGAAAGCTGTTTTCAGGCAAACTAGGTTTGTCAGTGTAGTATAGATGAGTATGTCAATGCGCACACCCCAATTTTTCATTGTGATATTACTTTGTATTATCTGTGGTTTCCCATAGAACTGCAGGTAACCTCAATATATTACCTCAATGACTTTTCACAGTTGAATGACACATTCAGCTCTGCTACATCAGTACCTGTGATGTAACTTTAAGCTTTCCGTACATCTGCAACTGAGGAACATTTGGTTTTACAAGGCTTTTGTCTGATTAAGTAACCCAGTTACCGAGACTTTTTAATCTCCTCAAGTTGTTTTCCCAAGTTTTGACATTGTACTCCGCTGTGCCAGAGACAGTTCATCTTTCATCTTAATCAGATGTTTTACATTCTGGGTGATTTTAAGATTCCTGCCATTTTTTTCTGACTGGTTTCCAAAGAAGTTTTTAGGGGGAATGAAATGCAACTCATTTTTGCACCTTTCTAAGAATGTGTGACTTCTTGAATGCTGTCCAAAAATAATATATATTCATTTTGTATAATAGGCATATGCAGACGTTGAGGCTGGTTTGTGCAGATATAGCAGAGCTGAGTGTGTCTTACTGTGTTATCTTAACTCTGGGTATTAACATAGTGCACAAAAAATCTAAAAGAGTTGAAAGACTTTCCCACCATAGAATATGCTATGCAAGGTTAATCGATGGGGTCGCACCGATCCCAAGAAAGGGGCTCCCGTGTTCCCTATTTACAGAGGAGAGGAGGCTGAGCATGTGCAGGCATTCTCCACCCAACTTTTAGGGCATGACCAGACGTGGCATATTTCTTCCGCCACTGTCCGCATCAATGCCGCACAGAATCTGCGTTGCAGATTCTATTGCGGCTTTGCCTAAAATGTGCAGTAAATTGATGCGGACTAGCCGTTGCAGTGCAGGATAGAGAGAAGGGACAGCACTTTCCCTAGTGAAAGTAAAAGAATTTCATACTTACCGGCCGTTGTCTTGGTGACGCGTCCCTCTTTCGGCATCCAGCCCGACCTCCCTGGATGACGCGGCAGTCCATGTGACCGCTGCAGCCTGTGATTGGCCTGTGATTGGCCGCAGCCGTCGCTTGGACTGAAACGTCATCCTGGGAGGCCGGACTGGAGGAAGAAGCAGGGAGTTCTCGGTAAGTATGAACTTCTATTTTTTATACAGGTTGCTGTATATTGTGATCGGTAGTCACTGTCCAGGGTGCTGAAACAGTTACTGCCGATCTTTTAACTCTTTCAGCACCCTGGACAGTGACTATTTACTGACGTCGCCTAGCAACGCTCCCGTAATTACGGGTGCACACACGTAGTCACCTGTAATTACGGGAGCCCCATTGACTTCCTCAGTCTGGCTGTAGACCTAGAAATACATAGGTCCAGCCAGAATGAAGAAATGTCATGTTAGTAAAACCAATACGCTCCGCAGCACACATAACATCTACATAACATCTGCGGACTTCATTGCGGAATTTAGAATCTCCGTTGAAGTCAGTGGAGAAATTCCGCAATGAGTCCGCAACAAGTCCGCTACACGTCCGCAACAACCATTGACACCAAATTCTGTGCCGCAACCTATGCTACGCAGCGGAATTGTCCGCAACGTGTAAACGAACACAACTAAAAAGCTGTGGAGGGCAATGGAGAAACGGGTCTGCTGCGGATTAACGCTGCGGACTGTCCGCAGCGGAATTCCTGAGCAATTCCGCTACGTGTGGTCATGCCCTTAGGGCATGTTCACACGCTAGACTAAAAACGGCTGTAAAATACGGAGCTGTGGGAACGGAAATAAATGGGCAGATGTTTGGAGGCATTCAGCCTCCGTATTTTTAGCCATCTTTTCAGTGCGTTTTCGGCCCGAAAATGGCTGAAAATAGGCCGTGTGAACATACCCTTAAAGTTAAGTTTTTGCTGGAAAAACGCCTTTGAGTGACAAATTCAGCTCTGCTACATCTGCAGTATGTGAAAATTAAACAGGATTGATGTGCAGACTCTGAGGATCTATGTCTTGTTGTCGTTCTATGGCTGTGTAAACTTTAAGAGTGTCTTGATTTAAAGAGACTATGCCCCCTTAAGAATATTTTTAGAAAGGTTTCCCAAGTGAAATGTTTTCTCCAGTTAAGTTTTATCTATTAATTATTCTATTCATATTAATAAAATTAAATATGATTTTGTATTAATTTCATTATTGGGGACAAGATTTTATTTACACAACCTGGCTAAACTCCATCCACAATTGGGTTATTGCCAGTTTATATGGATGCAATAAAGTTTACACATTTGCGTGTAACCAGAGAGATGAATACCCTTTCTTTTAATAAAAATGTTTGTATTTATAATTGTTTTAATCAGGTTTCAAAAATTTAGTTTTTCTGATACAGAGCACTAAACTCTTTGCTTAGACATAGAGTTCAAACATAAAATTCTGCCTGCTTACAGTCACCACTAGAGGGAGTTTAGGAGGTCAGTGTATAACACTATAAATTAAATTAAGCCCCCTCTAGTGGTGGCTGCAGACAGCCAGAATTGTAGCATTTAAATCTGTATATGCAGGGGATCTGTACAGGTATATTTAGATTTTTTTCAAATTATGTTAAAGGGTGGACATTCACTTTGAGGGTATGTTCACACGGCTTATTTTCAGCCGTTTTTTGGTGCGTAAATGCCCCGAAAAATGTAAAAAAAAAAACGGAAGCTGAACGCCTCCAAACATCTGCCCATTGATTTCAATGGGAAAAACAACGTTTTGTTCCCATGGGGCGTTTTTTTGCTCGGTCGTTTGAAAAACGCTGTGTAAGAAAGTGCCCCGTAAAAAGAAGTGCACGTCACTTCTTGAGCCGTTTTTGGAGCTGTTTTTCATTGGGTTAATAGAAAAACAGCTCCAAAAACGTCCGTAAAAAAACACTCGATGCTTAAAAAACGGCAGAAAATCAGCTTCGTATTTTAAAGCCGTTTTTTGTTTAGCGTGTGAACATACCCTAAGGCTTTCTCTGTTTCTACTTAGGTTCATATCGATGTAGTAAATCCAAGTATAAATGTAGTGGGATCATTAGTGTGCCCATCCTCATTTACCAGCATTATCCATTCTTTGCTTCCACAGCTCACCCTAGTTATTACACAAGACTTCTTTTTCCATAATTCCCTTTGTTGCCATTTCTAACATCCCTTATCAAGCGGCAAGGAATAGGAGGACATTTTTTCAGCAACACGACCTGATAGAATGGAACGCTCACTGCGGTGCTCTAGATAATTGCCATTTCTTTGTATTTAAGGCGATCCAACGTTTCAACATCACCCTGAAAATTTAATAAAATTATTAATTTGTGTATTTTTTTCTCACCTGTATCTGAACACGCTGCTGTACAGGCATAATTACTCTCTGGCACAATTACTATTACATGATCGTGGTCTAGTATGGCAAATAACGCCAGTTGAATTAAAAAAAACATTCACTGAGTGTGTATATATATATATATATATATATATATATAAATTACAATTGTAAGATGCCCTGTTAGGGTACATTGAGTGGGGGTTCTAGAGATTCTTGAAAACAATAGCGGCCTATTGAATTTATTAGGGACCCTATAATGCTTTCATTTCACTGCAGTGGTGAGGATTTACATTGCAGTTCTCCCCAATGATTAGAACTAATGGTGGGTTCGCTTTAATTAGACACCCCACTACCACAACCCTGGAAACCCACATTAAGGTTCTCCACATTTTCTGATATTCTTAAAAATATGATTCCATTGGAAAAACCATGTTATTCTACAGAATAAAGATGCTGGTCATATCTAATAGCAGGGTCATAGCTATAGGGGGTGCAGAGGTAATAGTCACAACAGTGCCTGGAGACTGAGGGCACCCCAGGACCCTTCTGCCGCAAAAAAAGACAGCAAATAAATATTGCCGGTGTGGACATTATTATTTAGCTTGTGAAATGTCTTTGTTTGAAGTTTGCAAAATTTGGCCTTCTCTGAAAGACTTTCAGGTAATTTTTTTTCTTTAAATCCCTTTTTTAGGGCAGACTTGCACAATAAGAAGTGTAATGCAACTATCTGATAAAGCTAGGCTAAAGGAGAACATCCATGCTGTATTGTTGGATAATTGATAGGGTGTAATACTTTTTGTTTCCTGCAGGAGTGCTACAGGGAAACAAGCAAGACAACAATAGTTGAGCAACAATGGGTAGCTGATCCAGCAGATTCAACACAAGGGAACTCTCATGATTTGATCAGATTAGGGTTGCACATTGTATTGATCCTCACAGTTTTGTAGACAACTGTTTGATGGCATTTTTTGAGGTGGAGGCCGGAGGAATAATAGATAAATTGAAAAAGGAATTACCAATTAAATAGGTATATAACCATCAATTTCTTTATTTTATTACAAAAAATTACTTCCAAACTGTTACATTATTGGAATAGACCTCCAACCAAAGCTCCATCTACTGTCACAACCTATTATCCGGGCTTTTCTGTTTAAAGGTACACGCTAGGAAAAACTGCGTTATGCCTAGTGCAGGGCCTAAAGGTGCGGTGCACAACTTCTATCTTTAGTGTATTGTGAGTCATGCTCCACCCCCTCAGGCCCTGCAATATGCATAAAACAGAGGATCAGTATTTCCTGGAGTGTTCCTTTAAACATTTTTTTTTTTTTTAAATTTAGATAATATACGTGTAATAACTATATACTTTTCTACCTTTTACCAGACTTAGAGTTAATAGAGAGGCTTATTACAGTACAGATGTAGCCAAGTTTATCTTGACTCTGATAACTTGCTGCAGCGTCATATCACAAAACAAAAGCCGTTGAAAAAGTTAAAGTTTCCTGGCACTTTGTATTTAAAGTCAAGATAAAGATGGCTACATCTGTATATTGCTAGTTTGTGATTGGGTAATGGTCGCATCTTGAATAGTAGATGTGATTTATTGGGATTTACCAGCTGGTATAACTTTTTCTGTCTCCTTATTATCAACACTCCTATGGTATAGACAGTTCTCCCTGAGCCAGGAATTCAGCAAATGTGAGGATACGGTCTACAGAGGCCGAGGAGCGCAAGGATCAGACTGCTCTGCCGAGGGCTCACTGGGTGAAAGGGAAGACTGTCTACACGGCACAGATTTCCTCAATGTTTTATGTGAACATTAATGTTCTCAACTAAAACTGTTTACACTGATTTTCTTAATTACAAATTTATTGTCCCGGCTTCATGTATTGAATGGAAGAGTCATCGCCACCACTTTGGATTGAAGATTAATGAGGGTCTAATAATCACTGAACTGTGGGACTGGTCTTCTAGGAAAGCCTTTGAGTAAAATGAATGCCAGTGATGGATGGACAAAGTCAACGCGCAATCTGTATTAGTGAATGAATATTGTTGATTGAGATTTAGTAGCCAGTTCTAGGATTTGTACCTGTGGGAATAGGAAGAGGCTATTGAAAACCATGTGATTTCAAATCCTTTAGGCATAGACAGATGCAGCAGAGCTGAGTTTATCACTTAATGAACTGTTCCTTTTGTGTTCTAGAATAAAGGAAATGTCTCACCGGTGGCGCCATTCAAAAGACTTCATTGGCTAAGAGGTACAACGTGGTCGCGGCTGCAACTCCTTTTGGCACACAAGTGCCCTGGCCACATCTGCGTGATGCCTCTGAGCCAATCAGGCCAGGAGAAGCCTGGCATACAGGGTACCATAAAATATGCTAATTGGGGGTCCTCTTGTAATAAATAGCACCACGCAGTTGTGGCTCCGGTCGGCGCACAAGTTTCGTAGCACTCTCGGACAATCAGGCTCTTTTGAACAAGCCCCGAACTGGAATTTGTGGCAGGATCAGTAGCGCCTGCTGAAAATAAGTTCTATGGGCATCTTATAGATGCTTTTTATTAAATGGTGAAGTATTCAATGATATTCACACACAAAAAAAAGGAGAACAGTATAGTCACCATATAGGATACCATAGATAATGCAGTGATTTGACAGCAAGCTGTACCGAATGGCTCTGCTACATCTAGATTTCGAACCCTTTATGGTTCAGCACCTCTATAATCCTTATTTACATGTCACTGTATTAAAAATATAAATATATTTGGTAGGGAGAGAGGCGAAAAAAATAGAATTAAAATGTTTTTAATGGGTGCAGAATCAGTGTAACAATTACTGCGATTCTAAGCTAACATGTCAGGAGTCGGGACGCATTTCTGTATCACATGTCAAAACTGCTCAAATAAGATGAAGGTATGAAATACGGATGATATATTGAATTGTGACCTAAATACCACTGTTCATCAACCAAATTAGCTGTAATGAGATTATTTTGTTTTTACAACTTTAGTAGGCAGTGGGGGGGGGGGTGGTAGAAAACGATAGCTTACTATTTTTTTATGGCAAATTGCTCTTTTTAAATAGTTTTGAAGATTCTGATAGATAGAAGATATATATATATATATATGTATATATATATATATATATATATATATATATATATATATATATATATATATATTATCTATAAACATATGATAGAGATTTTTTTTGCTGTTTTTATGCATTCCACCATTATAAAAAAATGTATAGAATTAAAGTACTTGCCCAGGCAGGGGGAGGTTTTTCATACTGATGACTTTTCCACAGGATAGGTCATCAGTATATAATCGGTGGGGGTCCGACACCCGGACCCTGCACGATTAGCTGTTACAGATGCCTCCGGCACCGGAAGTTATTTAGTGGTCGGGTCGGGAAAGCACATGGCTCCGGTCACAGTATAGTAGCAGTTCTGCAACTCTGCTCCTATTCATGTGAATAGAAAAAATTATACAGTGTCTGGGGCCACCTGCTTTCGGCACTGACAAGCTGATTGGTGCGGGGTCCCGGTGTCTGAACCCCACCGATCATATACTGATGACTTATCCTTTGGATAGGACATCAGTATGAAAAACTGCCTCATGCCTGGTCAACCCTTTTAATCGCTAACTTATATGTCCCACAAAACAGACCATAAAAAATCTACAACACATCCTGCAGTAAAATACTCAAATTCCGGGTGTCATCCGAGGCCTGGAACGCAAACAAAACATCAAACCGGAACTAACTACGTTTATTAAACAATATACTCCTACTGCAAAAAACTTTTCTGGCCAGTAAGAAATGAATATTACAAAAAATGATGTCCGATACGTACTTCCAATCAGATGCAATATTCACCAAATACGGCACACAAGTTTTCATCCCGAGAGCATCATTTTCACTTCCGGTTTGCGTTCCAGATGACGCTCCAAGCCCTGGAACGCAATCAAGTCTCAGCTGTCTCACCGGAATTCGTATAAATCTACCAGCGCGCTCAGTTTAAATTACACTACAGCCATGACTAAGGACGCTAGAGTCGTCCGAAACGTGTAGGCTCTATCCCCGGATTGACATCACCTACCTTGCACACCAGGACTCCATCCTTGTGGATCTTTTTAACCAAAGAACATTAAACTTGGAATTAGCTTCCATTTTACTACAATCCAGCGCTGGATCCAACTCTCCTGTTATCTTTACTCAAATATCTACATAGACAAAAAAAAAAAAAAATTGGCATATTCCTTAATTTGAATCTCTATCTTTCAACACTATGTTAATTAATTTCCTAATATACTGTACTGTATATTTAAAGTGGTCAGAGCTCCGTTTTTGTGATACAAAACCCAAAGACGGGGGAGATTTATTAAAACGGGTACAAACGAAAAATGGAGTAATTACTCCTAGCAACCAATCAGAGGACAGGTCAAATTTTTCCGGGCATCTTTTATGAAAGAAAAAAAACAATCTTATTGGTTACTATTGGCAATTCCTCCACTTTCCCGTTGTACCTGTCTTGATAAATCTCACCAATAGAGTTAAACAATAAAATTCTAGTTGCCTGCAACTGCCACTAGAGGGAGCCTAGGATCTTACTGCATACTTTTGTATTATTGAGCTCAATGCATAACCGTATACAGTGGGTTCTTAAGCTCCATCTAGTGGTGGATTTAGGTAGATATCATGTTATGTTTAAGTGTTTGCAGGGCATTTGGAGCTCTATTTCAGAAAAATTGTTCTGACAGCCATACAAATATATTAAGGAATAAATCAGCACAAATTTTTGAAACTATTTAGATGAAAAAGATTTAAGGGAAAAAATTTACTTTAAGGGGTTAAATAATTTTTAAACACATTTCCTGCGCTATATACTTAAAGAACCACATATCAACACATGCAAAGGGAAATTTTGTAAGACATCCAGGCATGATAATCACATTTTGCTTAGCAACCCCTTGTTTTATGACATTAACATCTCCTGCAGTGTGATATATTGTGTGGCATAATTGGTTGTGTTACACACTGGCATGGTTATACACATGCAATCCTGTCTGCCCACTGAGAAGTATGATGTATACTACTGTGTGTATTATCCAAGCAAATCTAGATGTAAAATAACAGCAGCCATCATCCTTTCTAATATTGGTGGTTTCCTGTACATATACATTGATATTCGCTTGCTAGAACTTGGGTGGTATCAAAAGGAAACAGACGTTGAGACGACTTGACATGAGCTTTAGAGATTCGTACCGCTATACACTGGGTTTATTTCTTCTTTGTAGCTACAACCTAACTCCATTAACAGCAGCACATTTATGTAATCAAATAACAATAAAATACATTATGACAGGCGTCTATACGTTTCCCACTTAAATCCTCCCTTAGAGAGGACCCTGATATGTGTTTTAGTAAAAACTTGCATTCCCCATAAATAACAATTCTGAGGCATCTTTTCCTAGAACTATATGTTATACTTTCCCTCTGTTATTCCTCCTGGAAATGCACGAACACATTGACAACTGGGTGTTACTGTTCTCCTTTTCAAATCTGGCACTGTACAATCAGTACTGCCAGTGTTGGACTATTTAGAGAATACGCTATTGAAAGGGGGAATTGAAACACCCAGTTGTCAATCTATTAATTCCTTTCCAGGCTGAATAACAGAGGAATGACATAATGCAAGTCCATGAAAAGATGCTCTAGAATTACTTATTCATGGGGAATACAAGTATTTACTAATACACACATTAGGAGAGCGGACAGAACTAACAATTCGCCCTCCTGAGTTATTTGGGTACTATGTTGCGCTGCTACTTGAGCACTGTATGGCAGTTTTATGTTTTCACTGTATGGTGCTATGATGTAGGCACTGTTTGGACTGTTATTTGGCACTGTAGGATGGTAATATTAAAGTATATGTACCGTATTCTACCACTTGGCCAGTACTTTGATAATATTACTCTGTATATCTAGGAGGGAACCCCCACACTTGTTTGCCCATAGACATTGGTGGTTATTCTGTGCAGCACAAATGACCATCTATGATACAAAATGGGAAGGTGTCTCATTACTTGGAGTCTGGATTGATAGGCTTTAAAGATGGGTTAAAAATAGGTGAAATAAAAAAAAAACTAAAATGTAGGTACTGTACATCGCATTGGTGTTTTGAACTGTAAAAAAAAAAAAAATTCACTACGTAAATGATGTTATACGTTCCAATTATTACATGGAAACTGGAGCACGGGTACTTACCCCATGTGGTGGGTTGGCACCTCCTGGTTGATCATGACTACAGAACTAGATTGTATAGAAAGTCTTCAGAAAGGATGACTTTAGGCTAAGATTAAAACAAAGGGGCTTTCCAAATGTTACAAATAATTTTATTTCATGGATTTTTTCATGCCGTGCTATTGATTAAAGCTTTGCATCGCAAAATGTCTTATTTTTTGTGTGTCTTTATTTTCTAAAAAGTCTCAACTCGACACACCATTGCCCCTTCACAACGGTGAGGAACAATAGAACAGCTTCAATTAAGAAACTGAACATCAACCCCTGGCATCTTGTGCTGTTGTTCCATCTTTCTACTTGGAAACAATTCATTTGTTTCTTAATTAAGAAAAACACTAGTAGCATAAAAAATCTGCTGATGTTACCTGCATGGCAATTAGGTGAGAGGGAGAGAAACGCGTGGCCCCACATTCCAATAGAACCACCGTGAACTTGTGCTGATAAAATTGAACTGACTACCCTCGCATAAATCCAGGCTGAGCGAAGTGTACTGTCATTATGGCTAAGACAATATGCAAACTATCTTCAATGAAATCAAATTGCCAGAGTGTTTTCATTTGCATGTATTAACTATTAACATAATGAGGAGAAGTGACATTGGACCCGAATTGTGTGTCTGTTTGGATTGATAACTCTACTGCATCGGCAAGTAGACGTCCAAAAACCCACACCACCAGTCAAATCTGTTATGAACTCTAGATTGGAAGGCACAAATGAACGTGCTGGGGTTCTGAACAAAGCCGGGTCTTTTTGATGGCGATTTGTCAGGATGGACACCATCAGATTACCCTGTCTGCTATAAATAACTGCATTTTTTTCATTTGCTATCAATGAATTAATTACCGGTACACATGTAGAATTCAGTGCCATCTTTGCCGTATAAGATTTTTTTTCTTTATATTGATGAAAACTCAAATTAATATACACATAAATCTCGGTAGTCAACATTATTTATGCCCTATAGGAAAATTAATCAAATTTATTGTATCAAAAAGATAAAAATAGCTCAGTTATTATAGTGTTATGAGGTTTCTGACCTCATATAATCTTCAGTTTCTTCATTTACTCTCACCAGTAGGGGCATAATTAGAGAGATGGGCTGGCGTGACATTTACCCTGGGTTCTGGAGGGGCGCCAACAAGTCTATCTGCCTTGGCCACGGTATTTAGATAAAGAGCAAGGCCAGTAACCTGAATCTTTGCCCCATAAAGGTCTGCCCAGCTAGGACTCTGCCCACTAGTATTCAACAATCTGTAACCTACTTCTTAGAAGAAAATTGAGATTGATGCCCCAAGGACAACTGCAGGAGATTTCCCTTCTGCATTGAATTTGGCTGGTTCAAGTATATTAGGAAAGTCAAAATTATTTGGTTTCTAATAGATTAGGTCAGGACTTTCAAAATTACCTTAAAGTATTGAAACCCAAATCACTTGCTGGTCTTCTAAATCTATGGCCAGTCTGATGATGGTCAAGAATCAGGACATGGTGGGTTGGAGATAACCGGATTGGATTTTCTGATATTTTGGATAATGGTTGAGCAATGCTATTGAACCTTGAACTTTGAAATCCACTTTTCATACGTTCTGAGGCGTCTTGATAGCTAATAAGGTCTATGGCTTTCTTAAAGGGGTTGTCCAGGCACAGAGAACTGATGAGCTATCCACAGGATACCGACACCCGGACCCCGCACAGATCAGCTGATCTGGCTGCCTACCGGCACTGGATGTCCATGCCAGAAGCAGACGGCTCTGGCCACTGAATAGCGTCCGAGCTGCAGTACTGCAGCTCTGCTCCTTTTCAAGTGAACAGGAACAGTGTTGCTGTTCTGCAGAATGGCTGCTATGCAGTGTACGGAGCCATCTGCTTCCGACTCCAAATACTGAATACCCTGCATAGCATCCGGTGCCTGGAGGCAGCCAGATCAGCTGATTGGTGGGCGGTTCGGGTGTCGGACTCCCACCGATCATATACTGATGACCTATCCTTCGATGCCTGGACAACCCCATTAAGTCTTAGAGTCAACTCTGTGCAACCTTAGACAAGTCATTGTGTTCTATTATATTTCATAACAGTAAAAAAATATATATTTGGGGTTTTTCATGTTTATCTCAGTGTAACAGAGCAAGGACCAGTATACTAATATTTTTTTTTGGACAGTTTTGCAGGTTCATGTTTGCAATTTGGGTTAATGTAAGGTATACAAATTCTTATATGGCTTCTGTGAATGGAAGTTTTTTTGGTAATGGCTAATTCTACTAATTAAAATATAATTTTTTTACAATTTGTAGATTTATAATATTTAGGAAGTTTTGACTCATCAGCCATAGATATAGAATGGTTAAAATAATCAGTCATAATAGAGTATAGAGTAGGAGTAGATTTGAGTATTTATGGTGACATGAGGACAGAAATTCACCTGAATGATTTACCTCCTGGACAATCAATGGAGAAGAGAATCTTATTTTTTTTTTAAATATTTGCTGATTCATCTCCTGGAGAAATAAGGGACAATCAATTGATTATGCACATAAGTTATCGGTGCACTTAAAATAGGGAGATCTACAAAGCATGTCCATAAAGGGGAAACCTAGCGGAATGAACCCCTTGCCAACATTTGACGTACATGTACCTGAGTCGAGAGGTGGGAGTATGGAGGGGGCTCAGGAGCTAAGTATGCCCTATACATAACGGGTGTCAGCTGTATATTATGAACCCTTATTTCAGACCCTTAAGCACTCTCTGTGCTGCTGTGTGGTACCTTCAAGAGCAATGCTTCTAGGGTAGAAAACTTCCATAATACAGCTTGCCGGTAGCATATGAGTCTATGGCATGCTATGGGCGCCTTATTCAGAAGTCATGTAATATAGATGCTGAATACAGCAGTCCTGTTAAGAGGTACGTATACAGTCTCCTAACTCCGCAGGTGCGTAAACCCTTAATTGTTCTTGACTTGCATTAAGTTATACAATTTGCCAGGTTTCCAATTTTATACAATCACGTGCCATCCAGTAAGGAAACATATACGTTAATGTATATGTTGTTTTTAACATGATAGTCTATGGGTGACAGATGGCATCTGTGGGAATTAAAGGATTTTTAACGTTTATTTAACATCTCGCGCCACGCCTACGTAAGAGGCTCCATTAGGGGCCTCCGTTGCAACTTCTGTCTTTTTGCTGAACAAAATAGCACAGCACGCTGCACATGTGTGCAAAATGATAAACACCATGACAGAAACCCGAAGGAACCCATTATAGTCAATGGGTTCCATCGGGCGCCGCTGGTTCCCAACATGTGACGGATCAGGCGGCTCCGACTCCAGTTCTTTGTTGTTCTGCTTCTATGATGGACCAGAACAATGGAAAACCTGAATGCAGATGTGAACAGAGCCTTTAAGAGAAGTTAAGTAAGGACATATCTGTAGTTTGGGAACTGTAGTGGGTGCACATATTGCCCCTTAGGTTAACCTGCTATGACCATCTTATATATGACCCTGCATAGTGCACCTGTTTTGAAATGTATTCTATACACATCCTATTCTAATAGCACAAGCAATAGACAACAGCTGGACAAAATAAAAGAGGTATTCAGACCTATGAACTCTAGATTTGGAGCTGTAGTGGGTGCACATATCACCCCTGGTGCAACCAGTTATTGGCATTTTGTATATGACCCTGTGTAGTGCACCTGTTTTGTGGTTTATTTAGTAGAGCAATTTTAATTCCAAACAAAGAACATTTCTTAGAGATCTCTTGCTTTGACAAATGCATCTTCCTTTTTTGGAAGACGTCACTATAAATTTTGCAATATTTTTAATGTTATAGTTAGTATTGTATGGTTTTCAGTATTATAATGCAATTTACACAGCAAACAGAAAATAAAATAGAGCTTAAAAATTAAAAGCCGTTTAGAGCGCAAAATATAAAAGTTGATCTAGAAAGTAAATTTTTGAAATTCTAAATATCGCTTCTTTTTGATCTGGCGAAGAAAATGTGTAGGATTTTGTAAACAACCTGATAATGAAATAACCATGTTAAGGTGAGGTGGGGTACTTGGAGACAGATAAAAGTAATTACCATTCAGTTTATTAAGCTTTTTCTAGATGTGATATTATTTTAACCAGAAACAGTCTCTGAAATTGCCGACTTGAAAGCACGGCTTTGCAGATAGCTCGCTTGAAATGAGTCGCAGTGTTTTTAAAGGGGGAGGGCTGTTTACGTTTTTTTGCCACAGTATTTATGATAAGTGGGGTGTGGATGGAATGTGATTAAGATATAATAAGCGCTGAAAAAAAAAACAACTAGTTAAATATTCATATATGCCACATTACAACAAGAAAGTACTGTAATGTACCGAAATCAGCAATTGAACAGCTGCGTTTTAAAGGACAGTACTTTGAATGTCATTTGACGATTTGCTTTCAATTAGAAGTAATTTACAGAAAGATGCCCACAAGCTAATCTTTACAGGATAATTAAGTTCCATTTTCTTTACTTTTAATTAAAAAGCAGAAAAGATTTAGCTGATCCATAAAAAAAAAATTCTGTTTAAACATTCATCAGACTTCACACTCATTTTTGGGTATTTGTTGTAGCTATGGCAGATGTTATCAAACCTGAAGGCTGCTGAGTGGTTAAACCCGACATGTGTGTAAAATGAGAGCGTATTGGTGTCTATAGTGACAAATTACAACCGGCTTATGTTGAAGTTCACCGGGTATTAGCATTTTCTTTTTCCAAAATATTCGGGAGTGACTCCGCCCTTTGGTCTTTCCCTTGCCTATCCCTCATGTTGACGGTTCAAAAATACTGTATTATACCGGATTTGGGCACACATTATTCTGGTCATGTATAACAAGTCACCATTAGGGCCCATAGAAAAATGTGACCTGAAAAGCTTATAAATATTTTTGTCTCCATACTGTCCTGTACTTCTTAAGGCTGATTTACATGGGCAGGTTTCTGCACATAACGAGTGGCGATCGACGATATAATAAGTCAATCAGCGCTCGTTTAAAGGCACTTAATAACAGGACGATGCAAAATGTATAGGGAATGAATGATCATAAATATGATCGTTTAGTCTCCATACAGTTTGCATTATTTTTGGCAGCACATCCACTGTTTATTTGGGAAGATGTGCTGCCAAAAACAATGATTTTATAAGCTAAATAAAAGATCTGATCATTTGTCGGCTGATCGCTGGTGTGTTTACATGGGTTAATATTCGGGAATGAGCGCTCGTATGAACGCTCATTCTCTGGATCATTGGTCCGTGTAAATAAGCCTTTACCCTCCTTTCCCCGGTCTTCCAGTGTTGTTTTTAACTTTCCATTGCTCCTTCCATCATTGATTTCTTACCTCTAAGTGGAGGTGGGCCCCCCATAACAGCTGCTATGCCTGCTACCCCTGCTAGTAACACCCATGGTGTTGGTTGACTTAAGTGGAAATTCTTAATGTTTTCATTAATATTTCTTGCGTGTTGACACTTGGGTTGTGAAATTGATGGAGATCCATCATCTTGGCCATCAACATTAGGTCTTTGATGCCAGATCTGCCCTCATTTTAATGTGTATCTGATTCAATAAGTAGCATCTTACACAGGCTTGGTAGACTTAAAATAACTTCTGGCCGACAATTATTGCAGGTCTGTGGCCAGCTTTAGATGGTTTTGGTTGGTCGGGAGAAATGATCATACTACATTTTCGAGCCTGCTTATGATTCTTTTTGGAGATCACTATTACGATATTAACATTTTTGGAGCCTCTTAATCTCTACTTGTGCCTTTTTTTGCAAATGCTTCAAATTATTAAATGGATAATTATTGAATGGTATGTCCACCTTTGCACCACATTTTTAATTGTTCCTTCGCATCAAAAATAAGAAAAATGAAGCATCTTTTCAATTAGTCATGTTTAAATCTGCTACCGTTTTGTGTCTACAGCTCCTCATCAGAGCTATATGCTTTCATGGTTACAATCCACCAAAATAAAACCCTGTGTAGTCCGATGCCCTTTCAACTGTCCCCCATTTCTTGCCGACATGGTAGGTGAGCAAAAACTAGGGGACAGATAGAAGAAAGTATGACTGCAGGATCAGACTACACATGATTTCTTTGTAGTCTATAACGCATATTTATGCATAGGGGCTGTAGATACAAAACGGTAGAATATTTTAACAGCAATTATAAATTGAGTGTTGCCTTTTAAACATGCCCTACGTCACCAACTTCTTACCCTGTAGCCAAAGTACAAACCATGGTCTCTATCCATTGGAAACGTCTTTGATAGTTGTGTGGGTAATATAGCTCCTCTTCTTCGTTGCGGATAGGTCGGTCCCTGTGAAGGGTTAATGTAAATATGCAGTACACATATAAGGGAGAACCACTTGTTTAGTTCAGCTGCAAGGGAGGAGGTGATCAAAAGTGGACTGTCCCTTTAATTTAATACTGAAAATTGTCTTATGTTTGAGCTGAATAAACCGTACGGTACCTACTATATACAAATCTGCGATGTATATTACGTTACAGCTGGTTTTTTTATAGGTGCTAAATTATAATGTATGCAATGTATGCACAGCCTTCCCGTCAGCTAATGATAAGAAATTAGTGATTCTCACATTACCACAATTTATCCCATTGCTTGCATCACAGTTATAAAGTTATCTACAGTAAATGTGATATGTGAGATGGAACATTACTGTGATGTTACCGCTGAAAACATCATTTTTACCACCTGCTTCTGCATTCTCCTATTAATGTAAATATATTGCGATGACATCAGATGTATATACCGCTTATCCTGCGAGACAGCTGAGTTGTAAATCATTTTTTATTATGTTTATGTGTTTTTCCAATTTTTTGTACATGATTCACTGCTGTGATTACACTGTATGTATTCTACATCATAGTATGTTAAGAGGAATGGGGTGCGCGTGACTTTAAGAACAGACCGAGGTAATGTACTGAAAATGAGAAGCACCACTGATGAGCATGAGTACAAATACGCCCGTCTGGAGGCACATACAGCATTTAGGTGGCATTTTTAGTGTCATTTTTTCTGATTGAGGATATAAGGGTATGTTCACACGGCCAAATTTCAGACGTATACGAGGCGTATTATGCCTCGTTTTACGTCTGAAAATACGGCTCCAATACGTCGGCAAACATCTGCCCATTCATTTGAATGGGTTTGCCGACGTACTGTGCAGACGACCTGTTATTTACGCATCGTCGTGTGACAGCTGTCAAACGACGACGCGTAAAAATACAGCCTCGTCAAAAGAAGTGCAGGACACTTCTTTGGACGTTTTTGGAGCTGTTTTCTCATAGACTCCAATGAAAACAGCTCCAAAAACGGACGTAAAAAACGCCGCGAAAACGGCGCGAAAAACGCAGCGAAAAATGCGAGTTGGTAAAAAAACGTCTGAAAAGCAGGGTCTGTTTTCCCTTGAAAACAGCTCTGGATTTTCAGACGTTTTTGTTGACTACGTGTGAACATACCCTTAAGTTCTCTACATGCAATGGGTGAAATTTAATTATAACAGTGCACCATAATGATCCACCGTTGGCTTCTCCCCTTAGTTCAAAGTGGGTCAAAGTTATCAACAGGGCACACGCATGGCATTGTTTTCCTACACTTTTCTAAGCAGAAAATCGTGGCAACTTTACATGAAATGAGTCGCGCCCAGTGCGACTCCGAAGCCCAGCCCATTTTTTCCAACATATTCATGTCATGTATCAGAAAAAGTGTAGCTGGGCCTTCAATATTATGGTAGTCAGCCTGAACGCCATATTTCTCAGTATATTTACATTAATGTATAGTATTTATGGCATAAGTATATTGATAATTCAATGTGTTTATGTTAGTGGCTTTTTTTTGGTATGTTTTTGGCCCCGGTGGCGTTCCTTCCAAAAAGTAGTTGTAGAAGTTTTTTCTTTACAGAGTTTTTTGGACGTATTTTTAGTTTGCAAAACCATGTAAAGGAGGCCTAATAAATTATAGGGTCTAAAGCCAAAGCATAGCATCACTATACCTCCTAAGTGGAATATTTTTGAGGGATTTTGACCAAACTCCCTCTTTGCTACCTAACTGTCCCTCTTTTTGACCTGATATAAGGATGTGCATGGATAAATCAGTCTGGTTCCTATCTGCATAATAGTTATTAATATTTTATGTTTTGATGCAATTTGGACCTTAGCAATGTCTATATTAAGATGTTTTTAGTGCTTATGTGTATATTCTAAATTCTTGTAAAGTGTATACATATGCATAAAAGAATGGATCTTTTATACAATGAACCATGTGTGTACCTCTTTGACCATCCAAAAAGTTTTTGAGCAGGGGCAAACGAATACTTTTTAAACAAAGTTATTTTTACTGCGCTCCCGCTACCCTCTGGTTTTTACGCCACGAGTATTGGTCTGCACGTATTCACCAGCCTAGGCCTTTATATTACAAGCTCTAATATAAAGGGCTAGGCTAGTGGATATGTAATGACCACTACTCATAGCGTAAAAACCAGCATAGACAGTGCCCCCTGTAAATAGTACACCCTGTAGATAGTGCCACAGTGCCTTCTGTAGATAGTGCCACACTCTGTCCCCTGTAAATAGTGCCACACTCTGTCCCCTGTAAATAGTGCCACAGTGCCCATGTAGATAGTGCCACACAAAGCCCCCTGAAGGTAGTGCCGCACAATGCCTCTGTAGATAATGCCACAGTGCCCATATAGGTGGAAGAAGGGGAGGAGAGAAGAGAAGTATATTTGTGTGTTGTATACTAGTCACTAGGTGACCAGAAAAGTCAGGTCCATGAATTCAATATGGCAGACTATGGTGGCAACTTCCTGTCTCCAGCTGCAGTAGATAGAGAGGCCCCGGAGAACAAACTGCTGCTCTAACACATGAAATACGGAGCAAACCGGGAGGTGAGGAACATTGATGAGCATATTCTAGTGTTATTATTTAAATGGAGGGGCGCTTTAATATATTTCAAATAGCCATTAATTAACTAATATACAATATACTTAACCCTCGTTCATATAGCTAATGTCACTCATGTTAATATTTTAATGAGTATGAAATGATAATCTCATCTCTACTATTCCACACTTATTCTATACACTTGACTCTTAAATGTGTATGTAAAATAAGTAAAAGTGGCCAAAGGCAGCGAAGCAGCGGAATTCCCTGGACCTCAAGATAAATTAGGCTTTAATTACCCATTTTACATGCATGAGAAAATTTCCGGCTCTGGGTTACCATCTGTTCAAATCTCTTGTTTATTTCTGTTGATCCCTTTTAGTAGTGACTGACCCAATTCAAGATGTGAATTTGCAGCCTGAAATCCTAAGTATGTGTGCATATAAATAAATATATATATACATACTATATACTATACTATACTATACTATATATATATATATATATATATATATATATATATATATATATATACTGTATATCTATCTATCTATCTATCTATCTATCTATCTATCTATATATATATATATATATATATATATATATATATATATATATATATATATATATATATATATATATATATATATATGTACACAAAATAAAAAAGATTGCAGCACTCCAGCAAGGTCCAGTAAGAAAATCTGTGGTTTTATTTGCCCATGTTTAGAGCCAAGCGACCTTTCAATTCCACCATGGAACTTTTTTCAAGAGTTCCTGGGGTTTACATCAGCAGATGAGTGGGATGATTATGTGAGAGGCAGTGACCTGATGAGTGACTGATCAGTTGTCCCAATGTTGTTTCCAACTAGTAAAATGAGAGTCTACTTTTTTTTCCAGAAATAGCGCCACATCTTTCTAATGGCTCTGTCTGGTATTACAGCTCAGCTGCATTGATTTTGACTGGATTGGGCTGAGCAACAATACCAGACACAGCCTATGGACAAAAGTGGCGCTGTTTTGATAAAAAAAAAAAAAGCAGATCCGTTTTTCCTAATATTAGAAAAAGTCTTTAAAGTGAAATTCCACCTGGATTGCATTATATTACCCTCTTAGGCTAATATCAGCGATAACGTGACGTTGCACTGCAATCTTCTGTAATTGTATAAGGGAAAATGGCCATGCACAAAATCACCATGGGGACCTGGCTGTGGAGAACTTTGCTGCATGTAATAAGGAAAGAGATTAAAAGTGGTGATGGACTGGAAGTACATAGGAAGTCACAGACTGAGGGTAGATAGAGACAGCAGGATCCCTAATAGAGTCGTGATGTGAACTTCATGCGACTCCAGGGCTTAGCGTCTGTGCTGTCAAGTTTACCTCTGCGTGAAACGATTTTAGTGAAATTGCCTTCACCACATTGTCTGGAGTCCTACAGATTATCAAGCATTGCAGCGAAGAACCTCTCCCTATAGTATAATAATACAATCTACCCTACTACATTGTGTCAGTGCCTGCCATGTTCATATGGCAAGTTACAATGCTATGGATAGTCATCAGTTGAGTTGGTCCACTTACGTATGGGTTAATAGCAGATGAACAGTTTAAACAGTTGAACAGATGAACAGTTTAAATTGCTTAATACTGGAATGACCCGGCTTATAAAGGTAGTGGTGTTTAAAGTTAATGTCCATCTTTTCACACTATGTCATTGAAGTTGCCCTTAGAGCTCCTTTATCTGATACAGACCTCCAAATCGCCTGCATAGAAAAAAATGATATCATTCTGACTACGTTCAGCCACCACTAGGTGACATTAGTAGTTTACTGCATGCTGCTTTATTACTGCGCTCAATTTATAAACTGTATGCAGTAAGCTCCTAAGCTCCCTCTAGTGGCAGGTACAGTCAGACAGAATTTTGCCATTTAACTCTATGGGGCATATTTAATAAGACTGGCATTTCATATCCAGGTCTTAGCTTTCTGTTTCCCTGGAGAAGGATGTAACAGATTTATTAGGAGGCGCATGCCTCTATATAAATTTATTGCATTTTCCTGCTGGCTGTGCGCTACAATTGTGGCGGAACGACGGAGGCCATGCGTCATCCACCCCACTCAGACGGATATATAATAAAATTAAAATGATACTCACCTCACCGCTCCTCTTTACTTTCCCCTCCTGGGTCACCTCTACATACTGCGTCACATACAACTTCCTGCTTAGGGGACCAGGAGTGGAGAGGAGGAGCGGTGAGGTGAGCATATTCTTTTATTTATTTAATTGTCCAACGGGGTTGGGGGGGGTAGTCCAATAGAGGGACAAGGTATGTGGCCCAGCAGTCACTGGCATAGATTTCTACTATAATTTACACCAGTAAATTATTATAAATTTGTTTGGCCACTGTGGCCCTGCCCCTTTTGTGAAGCCACATCCCTCTTCACAAAAGTGCCAAGGCCGGCGTAAAAAGGCCAACAGTCACAATTTGTACTATTAGTTGTGACTTTTGGGTCCTTTTGTGCCTTTTCTCGAACAGAAAACTGGCGTAGAAAGGTTGATAAGCTCCCACCTATGTCTATTCAGCGAATTTGGAGCTCTGTAACAGTAAAACAGCTTAAACTGTTATGCACATATATAAAAAATTTCATGATATAGCTATATATACCTCAATGCCTAAAAGACTTAATATATATAGATAGTTAGATCTGGCATCTGATCATTTAACATTTGTTTCTGGCACAAAACTGCAAAGACAAAGAGCAGCCAATTTATACACTCCTCTGATTAAACAACATATTTTATGTTATATTTTTTATTATTTTGGCCTTCTTCGTGGCTCTCTGCTCTTATAGGCACATTTATATACTTTACTATAACAGTCTGATTTCCAGAATGTTTGACAATCCAGCATTTCCCAAACCAGATTGTAAGAATTTTGTAAAATTCTGTGCCACCCACGTGTGATGCATTCAATGTGCCTTCCAGTAACGCATATCTAATTTAGCAGCCCGAATTACCATCCCCCAAATCCTGAAACTGTGTATTTAGCTGCAGGCTCATTGTGTGATCACACAATAATATGTACGGCCTAGTTGTACGCTGTGATGTCGCACAAACAAATACGGAAACTGGTGTGAATTTCAAGAATCAGCTGCTACAATAATGACAAAATTCATCTTTTAACTCGGTGGTACATTTCTTGGCAATAGAGACCTCCTGGTTTCCAGTTCAATCCCTGTGATTCTGTGCTGCAAAATTGAGACGAGAGACTCAGCAAGTGTGTGATCTTATTAGAGCCGTTGGCAGGGTACCCTGTAATCCTTACAAAATCATGTCTCGTCTACTCAGTACGGAAGGAGAAACCCACCATGATGTGTGACTACACGAACCCACGAAACACTTAGCAGTCCCCGCAATGGTCCTACTGACATTTATCCTACCAACTCTTTTTATTGACATTGTCGAGTCTGGATCTGCTGTGGAAATTATTGGCCCTTATGTCCCTTTTTGTCCCCTGTTTTAATATAGATCTTGTTTTGCAATTTATGATGCTCTTAGCCATTACAGGGGGCATGCCTTCAGAAAAGAAAATCGATCTCCAGTGTGTAAATGGAATATTTCAAGTCAGGGCTTTAATCTGACTCGTATAAATGTCGCTTCCTGTATTGATTCAGTAGCTGAGAGAAGGGTTGTATCTACTCAATAAAATAGAACAGGCAAATTCCCTGTTGGGTACTTGAAGCAGAAGGCCCTGCGTGCTCCTTATAAATGGTGGCACGATGTTATAAAGACGTGCGCTACACCTTCTATTTATCAATTATCAAGGGGGACAAGTTCTCTTTGTAGAAGTCGCACCATTTGCCTTTCCCACTCGGTTTCAAATGTTTTTCAGATTTTTGGATCGGAAATTCTTCATGTAATTGCCCCCTGTTCCTGCTTACCCACAAATCCTTACCATTCTGCCTCCACATATATAGTGCTCAACGCAGCAGGGACGGAAGGACGCCCTATTATCGATAGTAGGGTCTGCTGGCTCCTGCAGTTCCTCTCCCAGCTCCATTTCCCTCCTCTCTTATATACGGAATAATATATAAAATGGCTAGAACACATTTCTATGAATTTTTAAGAAGAAATGTAATAAAATTAAACGTGTCTATATCACTATAAGGATGAACCCGTCGCTTTTATAGTGTATAATTATTTTCCAATATAGGGTTAAGTATACAGGGACATTATGGTTAGAGCTTGGACCTAGGATTGATTGCTGTAGGTAACTCCTCTACATTTAGGCTGAGTTCACACGGGGCGGATACACTGCGTAATAGCATGCAGCGTATCCGAACAGTGCGCCGCAGGGAATTGCGGGCAAAAAAGCGCACCAAACTGTGGTGCAGTTTTTCGCCCAGAATGTCCACTGCGGAAAACTGCAGCACTTAGACGGCTGGCTAACAGGTCAGCCTCCTGGTATGACGTTTTTGATGATGTTTCATCCCATGTGACCGCCGATACAGACTGTGATTGGCTGCAGCGGTCATATGGGATGAAACGTCATCCCAGGAGGCCGTGCTGGATCGAGGAACACAGACTTCTGGGTGAGTATGAGATTTTTAATATTTTATGAGTGCCGTTTTTTGTGGCGGAATAGCTGCCAACACACCGCAAAAAAACACAACCACTGTGTTTTTGTTGTGGGATTTACCTCCCCATTGAATTAAATGGGGAAACTCACAACAAATAAGCCGCATTTACTCAAATATAATTCACATGGTGCGGAATAAAACTCTGCATCGCAGGTCAATTTCTGAGTGTTTTTTTCCGCTCTGCATTTAGTCAGCATGTGGATGTGATTAGTTTTATCTCATCCACTTTGCTGCTACAGTATTAGCTACGGATTTTCCGCAACGAATTCCGTTGCGGAAAAACCGTTGTATTTACGCAACGTATGAACTGAGCCTTAGTTTACACTGGTTTTACACAGGCCCAATGGGGGAGTTTGTGGCATGATAAATTTGGTTGAACTCTAGATATATTAGACATTTTTCTGTTCTTTATGGCAAGCTTACATTTACACGAATGTTTTGCACCAAAAAATGGCGCAGCCTTTTCTAGGCACTTTTCAAAAAAGTTTACATTCTTTTGGTGCATTCTGTGACAGTATGTAGTAATAGTAGTAATATTAGAAGTAGTAGTAGCAGTTTATCTCCTGCATATTTTTTTTATTGGAGGGAGATTAACAACTAACATTTTTTGTGTGATTTCCAGTAACCTAAATTTTAGAGCAGGCCCATAGTGGTTAAGGCACTTTGTATTGATCTTTTGCCCCTTCATTTTGGAAATTACTCTTGATCCGAACCCACAAATTCCCTGTGTGTTCATCTGACACATATCGATTACGTGTCAGCAGATCATTTTTGGCTGGATTTTCCCTTTAAATGGGTTATCTGGTTTAGTAACCCAGCTTTCAAAGACCCTATTATAGAAATTTTAGTAAAGAGAGGGGGAGCCTCATCTGTTAGCCAGAGTGGAGAGTCACTATAAGAAAAATCTCTTAAGACATCCATATATTACACAGGCAGCCCATTGATTTCAATGGGAACTGTGTAATACTTTGTCTGCCCTGTGGTGGCGCTGCAAGGACATTAAACTCTCCACAAATACAACTGATTGCTGGGTGTACCTACATCAGGAAATCCTGTGATCAGCTTATCATTGGGGACCTTTCCTAATAAAAAAAAGATTGTCCAAGTTGGACATTAAACATGATCACAATATTATCTTTGTTTGAATGTCTATTCACGAAGTGGTAATAAATGAAACCTTTAGTTCATTATAAATCGAAGGATAAGCATTAAAGCCAAAACTTGGAAAAACAAACTGTGTTCTCAGGTCATATCATTAATCAATTCTAATATGTTATTCTTTAATGAGAATAAGAATTATCCATAACGGCAAGTGATGGGTTCCAAATAAACTTTATATGGGGTTGTCTGCTTCTGGATCTCTGGGCCTATTAATGTGTTAAATCCTGGAGGATCCTATGGTACTCTGGTGGGCCATTCTAAGGGTATGCTCACACAGCTTATTTTCGGCTGTTTTTAGGGCCGTAAACGCCCGAAAAATGGGCGAAAAATCGGAAGCAGAACGGGACATTTTTTTACGCGGCCGTGTTGAAAAACGGCCACGTCAAAAAACGGCCGCGAAAAAGAAGTGTAGGTCACTTCTTGGGATGTTTTTTGAGCCGTTTTTCATTGACTCTATGGAAAACAGCTCCAAAAACGGCCGTAAAAAAACGGTGCGAAAATCGCTAGTGGCTTAAAAAACGTCTGAAAATCAGGAGGTGTTTTCCCTTGAAAACAGCTCTGTATTTTCAGACGTTTTTGACTCAGCGTGTGAACATACCCTAATTCTAAATGCGGCTATTTAGAGACCTGGGCCATTTTCTATTTTTCCTTCGGTTCCCAGGTATTGCTTGTTATAAGCAGGGCTGTCCAGTTTAGAAAACCCATGCACCCTATTAGGGAATTCTGAGTTTAAAAAAAGAAGAATCCCCTGTTTAGGATCCTCATCTCTTGGCCAGAGTGGGGAATGGTTACAAAGAGTGTCTCTCTCTCTCTGGAGGACCTGTCTTGTCCCAAATTCACTCACAATCCATTGATTTGAAGGGGCACTGTGCACTGCTTAATTTACCCTTTGGTGGCCCTGCAGTAAAAATTAATACTTACTGCGAGGTTTCCCCCAAAGTTAAGTTTATTTCTTGGGGTCCCAGCAGGGGGACTTTTGGTGATCAGCTTATTATCAAGGGACACTTTTAACAAGTAGGGATTGTCCAAAGCGGACAACCCCTTAAGGAACACATTTTACATGATTATTGTGATAGACCAAATTTTACATTTCGCCCTATGTGAGTTTTTTTGAACCCTGCATTAAGCTGTTTACTTAAGATTAACTAGAAATGCGTCTGTGTCTTAGGCTTTTTTTTTTCCGCTCTTAAAACAAGGTAGCTCTTCCCGTAAAATGTCAGGCGTATTTTGGCCAGCTCAAAAGAAGGCCAAAAAGTCTTAATAAAAGCTTCTTCTATCATAATAGCAAAGATAAAAAAGTTAAGAGCGTACATGAAAATGAAAGCATAAAGGTCTTTGAAAAATTTATACACCAGTAGAATTAATACTGTCATACAGCAACGTGTCAAAAGACCCAGCAGAGAAGAATATTAATCCATTTAGAAAAAAAATCAAAGGTTTTCTTCTTTGAGTGTAAAGAAACAATTTGAATAATTTTTGACCCTTCTTGCAAAAGTCGGTGGGTCATATTGAACCTACTATTAAAATTCTGTAATATCTTCCTTTCGTTAGCATTTCAAAACGCAATTTAAATATTCACTGAGCTCTTTTTAATAAACTTAACAATTTAAATATTCAGAGCGCTACCTATTTTAATAAACTTAACAAAATTCAGGTAATTTTCTTCAACTTTCTTGATTGAAGGAAGGCAATAGGTGCAGATATAAAATAGATGTACAGCTACAAGCAAAAGAAATCAATTATATATAAGAAATAACATAACACATGGAAAGAAATTAATCAAAAATTTTCTAGTCTATGATTCTCTACTCTGCTACCTGGAGGCTAGGAATGTAAATGAAAAAAAGCAACATCCTCCTGTAGATAAGAGAAAAATTAATAAAAATATTTCCATCGTACAAGATCCCCTGATGCAACTCATGTTAAAAAGTGAGTGTCGGCAGGAGGAACTTTACTCATTTTAAATAGATTTTTAGAAGCTGGAGAAATAGGACTTTTATTCTTGCTGTTAAGCTCAATTACATAAGGCTTATGTGGTCTTGCAATGTCCACAGAACGAACATACCTTCATTAAAGAGCTCTGTGGGATGTACATGAGCCGTGCTTGTCAAGTCCTGTGGTGAAGAACTGTAGGACATATCCATAGGTTTTCTTTAGCTTAATGTCTATATGGAGGCGTCCGAGAGGAGCTTAGGGATATTGAACGCGGTTAGAACAGATAAAATGATTAAATCGACTCTTCGCTAAGTCAAGTACGTTATATGTCACAATGTGTTTTTGCCGTCATAATATCCGGTGCAGAATATTGTCTATAATAAATTTGGATTGGGGAAATCATCAATCATAGTAACCAGTCAACTGTAATGTCATTGACTCATTAGCGGATCTTCTTTATTTAGGGAAGTCATAGAAGGAATTAAACTAGATATGTAAGGTGAAGCTCCTTACCACCAGTGCATACTGTATCACGATGAGTTTACATGATATAGAATTTATATAAACTATAAAAATATGCAAATGCCACTGTTCTATTATGTGGCAGAAGTAGCTATGCACCAGGTGATTGCAACCGCCACCACCACTATTGCCACACCACCATTAGACATCAATCATTGCAAAAAGAAAAAGATCTGGAACCAGCGCTTTATGATAAAAAGAAGAAATCTTCCAACTTTATTTAATTTCTTTTAAAAATTCTGGCTGCAAATGGGGTTGGTTGCAAAACAGTTAGCCTACGCGTTTCAGACATATTTCACGTCCTTGCACACAGGCCATGAGTAAGGACGTGGAATACGTCTGAAACGCGTAGGCTAACTGTTTTGCAACCAACCCCATTTGCAGCTGGAATTTTTTTAAAGAAATGAAATAAAGTTGGAAGATTTCTTCTTTTTATCATAAAGCGCTGGTTCCAGATCTTTTTCTTTTTGCTTCTACCAATACGTGTGCCGCCACGAGGATCCGTGCCCATCCAATATTGATTCCACTGAACTGGTAAGCTGGAGGATCCCTCCTCCCCCATTTTTCCCTACCTCTTTACATGAATCATTGGTGAGTATGCAGACTTGTAATGACAAATTAAGACCCAACTGGATTATAGTTTATCCAGTTCTCACTTTTATGACTAAGGATCGGAGCTCCATTCGACTAACTGTCCTACTAAGGCTATGTGCACACACAAAATCAAAAACGTCTGAAAATACGGAGCTGTTTTCAAGGGAAAACAGCTCCTGATTTTCAGACATTTTTTAAGCCACTTGCGTTTTTTGCGGCGTTTTTTATGGCCGTTTTTGGAGCTGTTTTTCTATAGAGTCAATGAAAAACGGCTCCAAAAACGGCTCAAGAAGTGACATGCACGGGCGGTTTTTAAAAATGGGCGCGTAAAAAAACGGCCCGTCGGAACAGAACGCCGTTTTTCCCATTGAAATCAATGTGCAGATGTTTGGAGGCGTTCTGCCTCCGATTTTTTGGCCGTTTGGAGGTCGTTTACGGCCCGAGAAACAGCCAAAAATAAGCCGTGTGCACATACCCTGACTATGTTTATTGCCATAGTAAGAGGGCTATTAGTAGCTTCCAGATACATCCAACGCCGCTTATCTTACAGTTAAATAGAGTATCAGGCAGGTAGAAATTCAAGATAGGAGGTGCTGGCCAATATTTCTTTGTTTCTACAGATTACCCTTGAAAGCCTGCAAGTTTTTTCTGTGTACTCCTAAGACTAAGGCTGGATTCACATGAGCAAAAACCACTTGACAGCTCCGTGTGTCATCCGTGTTTGATGCGCGGCTGCGTGATTTTCGCGCAGCCGCCATCATAGAGATGAGGCTAGTCGATGTCAGTCACTGTCCAGGGTGCTGAAAGAGTTAACTGATCGGCAGTTAACTCTTTCAGCACCCTCGACAGTGAATGGCGATCACAATATCGAGCAACCTGTTAAAAAAAAAAGAAAAAGTTTGTACTTACCGAGAACTTCCCTCCCGGCCGTTGCCTTGGTGACGCGCCTCTCTTGACATCTGCCCCATCTCCCTGGATGACGCGGCAGTCCATGTGACCGCTGCAGCCTGTGCTTGGTCTGTGATTGGCTGGAGCTGTCACTTGGACTGAATTGTCATCCCGGGAGGTCAGACTGGAGGAAGAAGCCGGGAGTTATCGGTAAGTCAGAACTTCTTTTTTTTGTACACGTTCATATTTATTGGGATCGGAAGTCACTGTCCAGGGTGCTGAAACAGTTTAACTCTTTCAGCACCCTGGACAGTGACTATCTCCTGACGTCGCGTACCGGAAATTTTTTTGCCGGGTTCGGCCAAAGCGAGTTCGGCCGAACCCGGTGAAGTTCGGTTCGGTTGTCCGGGTTCGCTCATCTCAAAGACACTCCGTTTGGATGTTTGTAAACAGAAAAGCACGTGGTGCTTTTCTGTTTACATTCATCCTTTTGACAGCTCTTGCGCGAATCACGCAGTTCGCACGGAAGTGCTTCCGTGCGGCATGCATGGTTTTCACGCACCCATTGACTTCAATGGGTGCGTGATGCGCGCAAAACGCTGAAAGAACGGAGATGTCGTGACTTTTTTTCAGCGGACTCACGCTGAGTAAAAATCACGGACATGTCAGCACGGCCCCATAGACACATATAGGTCCGTGCAACGCGCGTTCAAATCACGCGCGTTGCACGTACGTTTTTCCCGTTCGTCTGAATAAAGCCTAAAGCACGCTGACCATATGAAGGAAAAGCGGTGAGCTTTATTGTATTTTCTTTAAATTAGAAATTCAAGATGCCCAATCTTGTGACAGTGGAGCTGCCCTCATACACATGTTTATAAGTCCAGTCTAAAGGATCTACATATCATATGAGGCAAAGAATAGAAATAGAGGCAGCACTCCAAAAGTAAAAAAAAGGGATTTTTATTCACCCATCTGTGTAATAGAATGCAACGTTTCAGCTGCTCAATGCAGCCTTTGTCAAGCGCATATCATACATACATATGACATTGCTAATAGCGACATGGCCCACACCAATTTTTTTGCCAAGGGATCTCCACCAACCTTGATACGGCCCTGTCCACATCACTAAATCTACTGGATTTGCATGTGTAGGATTATTTATCTCACATATCAGTTTAATTAATTAAGGTGTTGGTCACAGAAAAAGGCCAACCATTTTTTTTTAGAAATATTTGGGCCAAACCCATTGTTTGAGGTTAGTTTAATAATGTTGGAACCCAATGAGACTTAAGACAATACTAAGATTATTGACAAGAAACAAGAAAAAAGTACTGTTCCCTTTATATAATGAAGCAGTATGTTCCTGTCTATGATCGTAGAACAAAATAAAGAGCATTAGTCGGTGACATTTCATTACTGTATGTAAAATGAAATGTCTGCTACAGTCATAACATCAAAGTGGTTTTGGATATAGCGTCCTTGTGGTTGAGGATACGTGAAGAATCTCCTGCGGCTTCAAGTAAAATAATACTTTCATATTTTTAAGCAGGTAGGGATTCTATGTTAAAATAGATTATTATATAAAAGAAAACATCATTTGATTTTACGACTTGCGCAGTTGAAGAAGCTTGTTTGTGTAAATATATTTTATGGCTTTAGATCACAAAGTTCATACTTCTTAAAGGGAAGGTTCAGTTTGGCAAAAATGTTTTTTGTTCCATTGCATCTAAAATGAAAATCGAAGAACCTTTGTAAATTGTTTTTATTCAAGGGGTTTTCCAGTCCCTAAAAATGAATGGACTATCCTCAGTATAGGCCATCAATAGCTGATCGGTCGGGGTCTGACTCCCGGGACCACCGCCGATCAGCTTTTTGAAGGGGGTGCAGCGCTCATACAAGCGCTGCTTCCCCTTCATTTCTACTTGCTCACTGTGAATCCTCGACACACTTGTAGCGGCGATTCACAGGTATTGCAGCCTTCTTCCCCATTTACTTCAATAGGAGAAGAAGGCTGCAATACCTGGGAATCGCTGCTACAAGTGTGTCGACAATTCACAGTGAGCAAGTAGATCATCTATTGATGACAGTATCAATCCTCAGGATCCTCAGATCCTAAGGATAGGCTATACATTTTTAGGGACTGGAAAGCCCCTTTAAAAATGTATTATTGCTTTGTTTACAGCTCCTATGCAAACCTATGTGGCTCCATGGTAACAGACTACAAACAAACATTTTGTAAGCAGTATGATCCTGCAGTCATATTGCCACCAACTACGTTTAAGACCCGTAATGCATCCAACTTTGAATGGGTGACTAAATGTTCACAATATTGTCTTGTCTTCTGATGACCCCTCATTATGATGTCAAGCAAAATAAAATATATTTAATGAAGAATTCAAGAAAAACATTATACTGACTAGCTACTTTCCCTGATGGCAAATGCACTGGTGACATGTCATCAATGCAGACGACCAGCACTTCTGCAGACTGGGGACAACAACACTAGTAGCCACTGGAATAAGGAAATCCAGGATTGTCACCTGCTTCTTGTGGTGTCTGTTGCTAAATAACAGCCCAAACATGTTCTGGCACATTCTAGTTAACAGACAACACAAAAAATGACTAATTATGAACTTTAAAAAAAATAAATCCTAATTGATAGTTACCACAAGATTTCTTTATTTTTTTACAGATTTTAGTTCTTTAAATGGACACTAACTTTTCAAACAACTTCTGCTACTCAATAGTATACCTGATATAGATAAACTTTGTACTTTACTTACTGTTAAAATTAAGTTGATTTATCGATGCAAATTCTGTGTGAAGTTACTGCCACTAGCTGTCTGCCCTCCTGTAATCTGCTGTCCACCCCTGTTATCAAGTAAAATCGGACTGCAGAAGGTGAGGGTTTGTCCCTTTACTGCCTGTCAATACAAGTCTATGGAGAGGGGAGGTGGGAGTAGGAGGAGAGAGCAGAGAAAGAAAGAGACAGACACAGACATTCTGCCTATACAAGTCTATGGAGTGGGGAGGGGAGCAGGAGCAGAATGAGAAAGACACATACAGACATGCGGCTTCCTGGTAAATGTTGCTGTCTCACCCCAGTGCTGGATTCTCAGCTACACTGCTCCTTACTGCTATATAATCTCCTTCTTGATGCTGCAGCTTCTATAGATATGGGATAGACAGTCAAAGGACAGCAGGATGTTCTCTTCTCTATGTGTGCAGTGTAAGGAAGTCATGATAGCAGTTAGGCTCCACCCACTACCTCAGAGAAAATTAAGAATTAGAGATATAGAGCGCAGAGGGGAAAACTGCTAAACAAAGCAGAAAACAAGTCATATTCATATTTATATACAGTAAAAGTGCATTAGATCCTTATCAAGTATATAAGGAAAATGGAAAATGATAATATTATAAACAATATTTTTAACTTGTGTATCCTATAACCATTTATAATAAGCTATCCAAATTGTTTGTATTTGAAGGGCCTCTGGAAGATGCTATTGAGGATGAAGAGGAAGATTGCCAGTCTGAGGAAAATGATATCATCACAAAGGAAGATTTTCCACTGGAAGGAAGTTTTACTACAGAGTTTGAGCCAGAGAATATGACCTGTGAAGATGTGGAATATTTCTGTAACAAAGGTACTATAGCAACCTAAATACAACACAATATTCAGCTGTAATGTTCAGCTTTTATATAATGTATATATATATATATATACCAGCACATTTTGCTTGCAAGGCTAGTGCTGCTGCTGCTACGTAGCCTTCTTCAGTGGGTACGACATGCACTTTTCCTAGAATTAGTCCGTCTTTCATATACAATAAAATCACACCTTAGAATTATTTTTTCCCAAGTAAATGCAAATATGGACCGAACCCTAATCATCAATTACCATTTTATGTTCATTGTATACAAGTTAATTGCTTATTTGTTACTATGGTTTAATGAATTTTATATCTTAATGCCATGTTAATTAATATCCCTTCTGACACAAGCCACCAGCGTACAATTTTGCTTCAAAGGACCTGTAACCTTTTATTTTTCCTTTGGAATTTTAGAAATTAATATTGACAGATAATTTGTAAAATAATATGGCTTTAGGACTGGTTCTTTCTTATAGGACTATTGTGTCAATGGAAATGAATGCAAAACACTTCATATGAATTGTTTTACTTTAGCGGCATCATGACTGCTTAACGGCAATCAATTTATTAGGGTCTTCGTTGGTTCTCCATTGGGTACGATTATCAGAATGAATGGCTCTATCAGAGGGGGAGACACTGAGCTCCAGGTTATTTAGTTTTCTATGATCTAGTATTGTCATGTTGACTTGCTGCCAGAACACATAGAGAAAGCCTGTGAGTCCTGAATTCCCCACCCACCCACACTGATTGACATTTATTGTACAGGAAAAATGGTCATCACTCTGTGTGGGCGGGGGAGCAGGACTCACAGGCTTTCTCTATGAGTCTTGGCAGCATTTACACAGCTTTTTACATGAAAATACTGAATCAAATAATAGAAAATCCAGGATCGACCATGGAACTCTAACAAAATCTCCCGGAGACAGCAACTTTACAGAACATTTGTATAAACCCTCCTCTTTTGAGTTCCGTTTCGCGTCACAATCTTGTGAAAATATTGGACATCTAAGGGCCTATGCACATTGCATTCGCAGTGTCTCGACGTATACCTCCGACGTAAGCCCCTGACGTACGCAACTATGTAGGCATACATTGGCTCTGTCACCCATAGACTTCCATTATAAATAAAAAGCATATAGGAGGTATGTCTGTACCTCCTATTGCTACTTCTTAGGATAAAAGACTACCTAAAATTTACTTAAAGGCTATGTACACCATTTTTTTTAATAAAAAATGTTTATCAGTGTATTTTGAGCAACTTTCTTAATACTTTTTATTAAAAATTATTTTTACTTTTCGAGATTCAGCTGCTTTGTATACAGAGCAGCTGCATCTAGCGCTGAGACCTGAATCCGTCAGGTCAGCGGCACTGACGGGTCCTGTATCAATGGGTCCTGCGTGTCTCTGAAATGCAGGATCCACCTGTAATCTATCACCTCTAAGTTATGAACTTAGATGTGATGGATAACAGGTACACACAGGACCCACTGACACTGAACCCGTCAGTGCCGCTGAACTGATGGATTCAGGTCTCAGCACACGATACAGCTGCTCTGTATACGAATACAAAGCAGCTGTATCTCAAAAAGTAAAAATTATTTTTAATAAAAAGTATTTAGAAAGTGGCACTGATACACATTTTGATTAAAAAACACGCTAAAAAAATTTAATAGAGAAGCAACATAAAACTATGTCTACGTTGCCCTGTGCCAAATACGAAAATAACATTATTGAGATCACAATCCCTTTAAGACATCTCTTGCTGTAACCACATAATAAATGTCATATGTGATTTTTAACTTGAGAGATAAAATACGACATGTTTATAGCAATAGATAAGTATATTTATACAATATCTTCCTTGTTATCTCCTTTAATTATTCCGGGTCCACCACAGTTCTGTATTTTATGCATCTTTCATGAAATGTTTAACTTCATTGCTGTCTCTCGCTCGGTTGCTTGGCAACTTATCTATTCTTTGGCGCACTGTGACCCTAAAGGTAAAGCAGTGATCGTTTATGAAAAGTTACGTACATTTCTACCCAAGTGGTCGCCCGTGTTGCTCTTAATTGCACGTAAAATGATTCTAAGAAAAAAACGTAGTAATCTAATAATTGCGCTGGCATCAAAGGGCAGCACAATCTCAGAGACGCATTATGTTATAATAAACTGGCGGCTCCTGATAATACTCAGAAATGTTTACATAAAAGTTTCAATGTCCTGACAGAAGTTGCGATGATAAAAATGTCTTTGCATCTGAGATTTGTTCTAGGTTATAAGCAGTGGACAGATTATTGGATTACTGGAGAGGAAGTACGTTGCGTGTTGTAAAATATCTTCCTCCATGAATGCAACCTTATTACCACGTACAGTATATGTAGCATGGGACTAGACTGTAAAAATCGGTAGAACATTATTGTGCTTGTAGTCAGCGAGGACCTTCATTTCTTATGTCAGAAGAAGGAAATCTGTCCTGGTGGCCTGATGATGACACAGCTGCAGGGTTCGTTATAACTGTGCTGTAACTGTAACGAGCCCTGCAACTATGTGAGATCAGGACTGATTTTCATTCTCTGGAAGTAAGCAATGAAGCCTCTAATTCCCATTCGTGGCTGCAAGCAGAGATCTTGAGAACCATGTGGAATTGATACTCAAATGATGTTAGAAAATTGTATAACTTTTTGTTATACAATAATTACGTAGTGATGTCACACTGTCTGGCGCTTAAACCACTGGCACTGTAAAACTAATCTCTGAAGCATATTGTTCCAACTCTTTTCAAGATATTTGTATCTAGCACAGTGATCCCCAACCATCGGGCCGTGGATCATTTTGTATCGGGCCGCGGTATCTGGTATCTTCCCCGGTGTCCACAGGGAATTCTGGGCGAAAAACCGCACTGAACTGTGGTACAGTTTTTCGCCTGGAATGTCCGCTGCGGAAAACTGGTGAGCATTCAGCCGGTCTGCTCGCAGGCCGGCCTCCTGGGATGACGTTTTATCCCAGGAGACGGATGCAGCCTGTGATTGGCTGCAGCGGCGGTCACATGGGATGAAACGTCATCGAAGGAGGCCTGCCCTCTGACGTCACCCAGGCCGGACTCCTGGGATGATGTTTCATCCCATGTGATCGCTGCTGCAGCCTGTGATTGGCTGCATTGGTCGCATGGGATGAAACGTCATCCCAGGAGGCTGGCCTGGAGGAAGAAACACAGACTTCTGGGTAAGTATAAGATTTTATTTTTTTCTGAGTAGCGTTTTTTGCATTGGAATTGCTACAATTCCGTCACAATAAACGCAACAACTGCTATTCGTTGTGGGTTTTACCACCCCATTGAATTCAATGGGGAAAATCCACAACAAATAAGCAGCGTTTACACAAATACAATTGACATGCTGCGAAATAAAACAAACAAAGTAAAGATTAGGCTTCATGCACAGGGTACCCATGTAGAGTTTCACAGAGTCCTTTGGGCTCTGTATTAGAGAGATGTAGGCGCTCCGTGTACGACTGTATGGTGACTGTGTACAGAACTGTATTATGGAGGTATATTTCCCTAGAAGCTATGGAATCCAACATAGAAAATCTTCCATATAATTGGAGGCATACGAGGGTACAGTAGGGTCCCATAGACTTCTATGAGTGCCATATTACAGCTCCATACAACTCGGTAGCTGTATGAAGACGTAATATGGCGACCCACAATGCACCAAGCTTCACAGATAGCAAAACCCAAATCAAAAAGAGAACATCTCATAATATCTATTTTCTGTTAATCTGATATATCCCCTTTAAATGGATCGGTATATAAAAACCCGTCGCGTACATCTCCATCATCAGCCTTCTTCTTCCTCCTTCCTTATGTTAATTCCATTTATAAGGGTGAATTACAAGTTTAGGCTAAACAAATAAATGAATGTACTTGGAAGAAAAGCCAATTTGACTTTGTATTTTACCTTGCTGTAGGAGACGTTTGTGCAAATCGCCTATAAGCTTATTGACCTGAATCTTTGACTCCTTGTTTGGCAGGATATAGCTAGAATGAGGACACTGATAGATCACTGATAGAGCTGATTGAACACCCCCCTGTTAACAGCTTGCAGACCCCACCTGCAGGCTCCACATTATCTTTTCTGCCTAGATTTGTCATTTTCCAGGTCCAATACAACCCCCCCCCCACCCCACTAGTGAGACGCTACATCTTATTGATGTACATTTACATTCAGAGCGCTCGGCCTGTTGTGTTTAGCACCGCCGTAGTCACTTTGCATGAATGTATCATTTATAAGCACCTTATAGTGTAGATCCGTAAGGCTATGTTCACACATAGCGGAAATGCTGCGGATTTTCCGTCCACATTTGCAGTAGAAAAATTAAATGGTAGCAGCAAAGTGGATAAGACTTGAACACATTTTTCAAGAAGAAATTGACCCGCAGTGTGAATGCTTAAATAGGCAGCATTTCAATTTCAATTGTGGTTTGGTTGCTGATTGAGTTCAATGGGGAAGTCAAAATTACCCGCAGATTCAGAGAAAAATATGCAGGTGCGGACAATTGTAAAATAAAAATAAAATACGTTAAAATTAAAAAACAACATTATACTCACCTTCTCAATCTTCTGCCGGAGCACGGTAACACTAGTCTGTTCCCGCGCCAGTCTGTGTATCCTGGCATCCAGTATGACGTGTCGTGTAGACACGTGATTGCTGCACGATCGTAGGGTACTAGGCTAGCGTTACCAGGGGAGCGACAGAAAATTGGGAAGGTGAGTATACCTATTTTTTTTATTTTAGCCAATCTGCAGTGACAAATCTGCACCAAAATCTGCATGATTTGCTGTGGAAATTTTCTGCAGAAAATTTGGTAGGGTACTCCTGTTGAGCAACACCTCTGGCCACTGATAGGGAAAAACAAAAAGTAGCACCTAAAAAAATCCATTACTGCCAATACTAACGGCCTCTGCCAATGTTCCTACAGATTCGATTATTGGGAGATCCTGTCTTCTTTGTTGAGATCTGTTGACTAATGGATATGGGGAGGTCTTGCCATTCATTTAAAAAAGCAAACCATGGCGCCTTTCTTCTAGAAACAGTGCCACACCTGTACATGAGTAGTGTCTGTTATTGCAACTCTGCTCCATTTCAAATGAACGGGGTTGAGCTGCAATACTAGATTTATCCTGTGGACAGGTGTGGCACTGTTTTTTTTTTTAAAGAAAGGAGCCATGTTTTTCTAAACTCTTACAACCCCTTTAATTGCTTTGCCCAAAGTCTGCATCCTTCTTCAGTTCCAAAGTGGGAGTAAACAAGATGCCAACAAGGACACGTTGGCTTTATAGTCCAGAACATATTTGTAACCCCTTCTCTTCATTGCAGCAACTATAAACTCTAACTCCTTACCACATGGAAAGGTACTTGAATGAAAATTCCCCATTCACTTTGCTCGCCTTCAACTGAACTCTAGGCCCAGTGGAAATAATATCCAGGCTTGGATCCTGCATTCCTTTTTTCTTTGCTTCTTAAAGGAAATTGCAATATAACAGAATAGAAGGACACACATAATAAAAAATAAGATCACAGGAATATTGAAGGAGTGTGTACATAAAAGAAGAAATGTTTGCCAGACATTTAAACAAAGGATTATAGTGTGCGGAACAAATCAGATCTGAATGTGAAACGCGTTTAGAGCAGTGTGACTATTATCCTTCTTACATTTAGAAGCGGAGCGGCTGTCGGATATCTTATATTATTAGATATTGTATTTCCTGTACTGCACTCTTATCATCTGCATCTCTACAGTGCATTGAGTATCTATTTCTTTCTTTATTTTCTTTTTCTTTCTTTCCTTCTTTCTTTCTTTCTTTCTTTCTTTTTCTTTCTTTCTTTCTTTTTTATTTATTTTCTTTCTTTCTCTCTATATATATTTATAATGTATGCAACGTTGCACTCTTATCATTTGCATCTCTTCAGTGCATTGAGTATCTATATATTTATTTATTTTCTCCCATTCTTTCTTTTTCTTTCTTTTTTTCTCTTTCTTTTTTTCTTTCTTTCGTTTGTTTTTTCTTTTCCTTCTTTCTTTCTTTCTTTCTTTCTTTCTTTCTTTCTTTCTTTCTTTCTTTCTTTCTTTCTTTCTTTCTTTTCTTTCTCTCTTTCTTTTTCTTTCTTTCTTTCTTTCCTTCTCTCTTTCTCTCTCTCTCTCTTTCTTTCTTTCTTTCTTTCTTTCTCTCTCTCTCTCTCTCTCTCTTTCTTTCTTTCTTTCTTTCTTTCTCTCTCTATACATTTATAACGTATGCAATGACTGTGAAGTTGTTGTAATAAACCATATCCCCGTTGATTTGATTTTTAGCAGATGAAGAGGGCAATCAGGACACAGCAGAGTTGGATGGGGAGACTCTGTCAGACAAAACTTTACAAGCCGGGACAGTAGCTGATGGCTGGGATGGACCAGGTGAGTGGAAATCCGATATTATAACATCCTTTATTACATTTGATTTGCATGTTTTCGATACTTTTATGTCTTGTGCTGAATCGGTGGTCTCAAATTACTGTACCAGTCAATGGTAATATCCATTATCATGCCATGTTTGTGTCCCATGACCCTTCTTGGCATCGTTGACTTGCTCAAAGGTGGAGGTCAAATTTTCTAGTTTTCCAACACTTCCATTTAGTAGATGCAGTTTTGTCCACTGGTTCAGCTCTGATAGGATCCAGTTCCTCGGTGATGGATTCACTTTAGTACACATATGGTGATCCATCCGGGTGCACATATGGTTGTATTGTTTTACAGTCTCATTATGATCAATAGACATGTATATAACTTTATTGTTAACTTACATTATTTAAACAGGATCTATCATTGTAATCAGAGGTTAGATGCAATTTAGGGATTTCCGATAGAAAAATAAAATAAAATAAACGTTTTTATTGGTCGCATAGGTGATATATTTGGAAAATATATTCTCCTTTTCCTCCACTGTACATAAGTTGAAGTAATCAGTCTGCAGAGTTTACTGACATGTTAACGTGAATTAAACAGGGATGTTGAGGTATTTAAAGGGGATGTTAGATTTGGATAATCCCTTTTTGTTGCAACAGTTCCTGAATGATTAGCTGATCTCAAATTGTCCTGCTGTTGGGACCCCTAGCGATCAGCTGTAATCTGTAGGAGAACCTGGCAGGTAGTGTTCAATTTCCCTGCAGCGCCACCACAGGGGAAATGAAGCATTACACCGTGCTCATTGACATCAATGGGCTACCCTTGTAATGCATGGACATGCCGGTTTCTCCTTAGTGAAAGTCGCTGCTTGTGGCTGCTCACCACTCTGACTAAGAGATGAGGGTCCTGTATGGGGGCAGTCGCCTATATTAACACATATTTAAAAGAGGGTTTTCTAAGCTAGATGTTCATATAAAGTTTATATGAAAACCCCCTCATATCCTACGTGAAAAGCTTATTTATTGCACCACCTTCAAGTACTGTAGTATACAGAACCTATAGGGTGATGTAAATTTAATGTGAACAGGATAGATGTGTAAATAGTTGGTACAGCAGTCCTGATGGCATATAAAAATGCACTAAAGGGGAATTCTATATTCTCCAGATGTCCCTTGTTCATGCACACGTAAATGAAAAATTAAATGATAACATCGCTATGTATAAACTATGCATTATCTCATCATTTACTTATAGGGCATGTAGTAATGTCTGATACAGACAAACACTTTAATTTATGATGCAAATGATTTTGTTTAATTCTTCTGGGAATATTTTTTTCTTTAGCCTAGAGCTCCATAGCGACATGGCGTCACCCACTATTCAATGTTTCCTGATAGGGAAAAAAGTCACCAGCAACCTTGCGACCGTTGCAAAACAATCCGACCATGTTGCTGTAATGCTGCAATCTTACCGTAACTCACATGCAGCACCTTGTCTATGTGGAACCTTAGCCTTAAAGTAGCTATATTAGATTAAAAAAACATAGCTGATTTTATTCATAAGCAGTGCCATAGGCTGTGTCTAGTATTTCAGCTCGGCTACATTCACTTGAATGGAATTAAGCTGCAATACCAGACACAGCCTATAGACAAGAGTGGCGCTGTTTCCGAAATAAATATAGAATACTAAACAGAACAGACATATTGAATACTAACTTGTACTCATCACATAGTGAATGTAAAATATTTCTAGGTGTGCCAGTGTGAACAGTGTCTTTTTAATTGGGCAGTGAAATACCTGTATAAATAAATTTTACGAGTTAACCATAATTATACATCCATAATCCCTCTTTAAATGCATAACATCTGATGTAGCAAGTCATTATTTATTTTTAATTCCTTTAAGAACTTGCTATATGGTGGCTTTGATTAGCAGAGTGTTTTTTGGAATATTAATGAGTTTTCGCTATCCAAATTGGTGGGCGATAAAAGCTGTGCTACCCATACTGCTCACTTGCTTTCTTAATGAATCTGGAAAGTCATGAATTTGTGCAACATTTCCAAATGAGCAGAATAATTCCATCCAAACACAGAGCATCCTGGTTAAACCCAAGATCCTGTATGATATTTCCGCATGCTGGTGCAGATTCTCTTGTTCATGCATGGTCCTGTAGGCAACGTATGACAATACTACTGTTAAGGATCTGCCAGGCACAGCTTCTGTATCCACGCCCATAGGTAATCAGTCTGCACCTGCTTCTATGTCTGTGAGACTGACTCCATCTTCCACCACTCAGGGTGGCAGGCTTAGGAGTGGGAGAGCCTATCACAGCCTGGCCAGACGGAGCTAGCTCCCGCCCTCTGTCTATTTATACCTGCCTTTCCTGTTCCTCCTTGCTTGTGATTCTTCTCTGTTGGTTTCCTGGCCCTGCTGCAGCTTCTTGAACTACTTGTCCCTGCTTCGTATTGACCCTGGCTTACTGACTACTCTCCTGCTCTACGTTTGGCACCTCGTACTCTCCTGGTTTGACTCAGCTCGTTTACTACTCTTGTTGCTCACGGTGTTGCCGTGGGCAACTGCCCCGTTTCCCTTTGTTCTGTGTTTCCTTGTCTGTTGTCTGTCGTGCACTTATTGAGTGTAGGGACCGTCGCCCAGTTGTACCCCGTCACCTAGGGCGGGTCGTTGCAAGTAGGCAGGGACTGAGTGGCGCGTGGATTAGGGCTCACTTGTCTGTTTCCCTATTCCTGTCGTTACAACTACACTCAGGTGTATATACTTTTCTATTTATCATATCTTCTGACTATAGGATACATTGGACTATAGGAGACTCCCTGGTTTAGATAGCAGAAAATAATTAAATAAATGTTATACTAATTAAAACTTTCCTGGTGGTCTAAGATTTTGGAGGGAAACTGGTGGTCTAGGGTAGTGCCCCTTTCTTTGGTGTTTTTTTATTCCCTTGTGGTCTAGGGGAAAAGTGGGTTATTATACCTGTTGGTCTAGGGTATATTTGTTCCTTGGTGGTCTAGGCGAAAAGTGGGTTATAATACCCACCTGGTCGTCTAAGGGAAAATAAGGGTCCTATTACATGGCCCTACATGGGGCGTGTTAACGAGCGCCGATCAATGAGATAGCTCGTTGATCGGCGCTCGTTTGCTCCTGTCACACAGAGCTATGGATGGGGACGAGTGCTTCTTACTCCGATCACTCGTCCCCATACATTACTAGAATGTCGGCAGCGCGTCACCCTGTTTACACAGGGAGATGTGCTGCCGACAACGATAATATTTTAGGCTGCATAAACGATACAATCAGCCAATGAACGAGCGTTTGCTGGTTCACTGGCTGATTGTTGTCCTGTTTACCCAGAGCAATCATTGGGAACGAGCGATCGGTGAACGCTGGTTTGCCCGATAATTGGCTTTGTGTAAAAGGGCCTTAAGAGTTTACCTAGTAGTCTACCTCCCAGGATCCAGCAATTTGTCCTGCGGTGTCCTATCTGACAGGAAGCTGATGTACATGAAAATCTAGTATCGCTTTATGAGCGATCTGCCCACTCATGAGAGAAGCGGTCAGGGGGGGATCTGGCCCCCCTTAGGACAGACTAGGTATAAGACGTATATTTTTTTTATTGCTTATAGTCTGAAAAATACTGTAAATATAAATGATGAATATTATAAGCCATCTCTGAAATTTCTAACAAGCCTTATAGAGAAATCAGTCAAAATGAAAGCTCCTGCAGTGTTATAATAGTTATTGCTGTTCTAGTAAAGACATTTTAATAGATTGTCAGGCCAAAAGTTGAATGTGTGTAAATGGCCAGATCACACAAAGTGTATAACGCAGCAGGGGGTGACAATGAGCTTAGATGGAAACTTCTCTCGGAGTTCAGAGAATGTGTTTTCTGAAGTCAAAGCACTAAATCCTATTATTTAAAGGCATGTTTACTGCGCCAATCATGGTGGTATCAGTTATTATTGGTATTACTCTTTAAAGGGAAACCGTCACTGGACTTTAGGGCATCAAACCGCCAGCTTGTCGTTATACTGCTGGGGTTTAGCACCTTAAACATGCTCCTCTCAAAACTATCCTATTTAACATTGTATCTAAAAAGAAGTTAGAACTAAATTTACATTGGCGTTGAGGGCTCCGTCAGTGGCTTCCATCGCAGATCTGGACGAAAATACCAGAAACAATAGTCCTATCTTTGGAGGTCCTATAGAAATGAATTGAGCGGTGGCTGAGTATGCACAGTACCGCTCCATTCATGTGGGGCTCACAGGAACGGCAAGGTAAGCCCATGCTTGAAAGATCGATGGGGGTCCCAGGGGTTGGATTTCCACCGATCAGATATTTATCACCTATCCTGTGGATAGGTGATAAATATTGATTATGGGAAAACCCCTTTAACTCACTCTATAGGGTGTCAGATATGTGTGAGGGGTCTTAGGAGATTTTGTAAGGCATGTAAAAGAGCTTCTTAGATTATTTTTACGTTCCAGGGTAGGTCGTCTTGCCTTATGAAAACTGTCTTGCCTGCAGCAACCAATCACAGTGCAGCTTTAGATTTTCCTGGGCAGTTTAAGAAATAAAAGATGAACTATAATTGATTGCTTTAGACAACAAGGCCAGTTTTTCTATTAGACAGTCTTGATAAATATGGCTAAAATGTTCAGATTAAAACCGGCGGGTCTATTGTCAGAAATCCGATCAGCTGTTATTACCTGGGAAAGCACTGGCTGCCCATCCAAATGTATGGCCGTCAATGTAATACATGAACGAGTTTGGTGAACCAGAGCAGGTTAATAGAGGAAGATCCCGAGTAAGGCACCCCCCACGATGACATCCATATGCCCTATTATGTTACCATTATTAATAATAATAATAATAATAATATCATACATAAATATCTATATATCATCCAGTAAATACACATTTTCATTCACTAATACTGTATATATCAACACATTTACAGCAGTTTTCTGGCATAAAAAAGTTGCAAATTTTGGCATACACCCTAGTTGCGCTGAAATTTACGACTTTATATTTTTGTCTCTTAATATCTATTTGCCACATTTCCGCCGACATACATTAGTTTAAGACTGGCATTTGACACGCCAGTCCTAATATATTTCCCCCATTGTCTATATAAATATACTGTACACATAAATACACAAGACAATCTTTTACTACCTAGCGCTCGCACAAACACGCGACCGAAAATGTGACCAAAACAGCAACGATTGCTAAGAGTATCCGTCCATTTAAAGAAACCTAAGAAGGAGAGTAAGATTAGCCGTTCTGCTTTCCATTTTTTTTTTTATTCTGATTGCGAAAATGCGCTAGATAGAAAATCTACAGAAATGCCATTTGATGTATAAAAAAAAAGCAAAAAAAAAAAAGCCCCCTGAAACACAGTGAACAGCAGAGATAGTTTGACAGTAAGAGGAATATTGTGAAGAAGGAGAAGAAATCATAGAAAGACTGTGTGTTACCCTGACAGTGAATCAGTATTATCTCTGCTATCAGATAATGCAGTTATCATTAATTTTCACATTTGCATTTCAATCTTTAGAAGGAAATGACTCTTGCCGGATGAAGATAAGAGCTCTGTACCACTATAATGAACCATCATTTCATCACTGGGCTTTGTATCCGTATGAAAATGAGGATGGGGAGGGTGGTCATAGAAAACATTATAACAAAGTGTCAAAAATTACTACAGACTTCCAAGCCCTTTATAAAACAAGAGGCAGTCTAAATAAATCTTCTGTTGTGAAGTGGATATCAGATTATTAGAATAAAGCTCCCATCTCTGTCGGGAAGAGAAAACAGCGGAGGAGGAAAAGCTTTGAGCTCTGGTCCCTCTCTAACCATGACCACTTTTTCAAGGATCTGGAACGCAGCAGGTTAATGGAATAAACCCCCTATACAGACCAGAAGCAACGGAGAAAAATGTATTCCTCTGCATTATAAAAATGCTGTATATTTGTACTTGTATTAAATCTTAGTAGTGCCAAAGAGATCTGGCACCATCATGGTCTAGACCCCAGTCACGTAAATGTATATTAAATATATTACCTATAAACATATGATAGATAGATAGATAGATAGATAGATAGATAGATAGATAGATAGATAGATAGATAGATAGATAGATAGATAGATAGATAGATAGATAGATAGATAGATAGATAGATATGAGATAAATAGATAGATAGATAGATAGATAGATAGATAGATAGATAGATAGATAGATAGATAGATAGATAGATAGATAGAGAGAGAGAGAGAGAGATAGATAGAGAGAGAGAGAGAGAGAGAGAGAGAGAGAGAGAGAGAGAGAGAGATAGATAGATAGATAGATAGATAGATAGATAGATATGAGATAGATAGATAGATAGATATGAGATAGATAGATAGATAGATAGATAGATAGATAGATAGATAGATAGATAGATAGATAGATAGATAGATAGATAGATAGATAGATAGATAGATATGAGATAGATAGATATGAGATAGATAGATAGATAGATAGATAGATAGATAGATAGATAGATAGATAGATAGATAGATAGATAGATAGATAGATAGATAGATAGATATGAGATAGATAGATATGAGATAGATAGATATGAGATAGATAGATATGAGATAGATAGATAGATAGATAGATAGATAGATAGATAGATAGATAGATAGATAGATAGATAGATAGATAGATAGATAGATAGATAGATAGATAGATAGATAGATAGATAGATAGATAGATATGAGATAGATAGATAGATAGATAGATAGATAGATAGATAGATAGATAGATAGATAGATAGATAGATAGATGATAGATAGATAGATAGATAGATAGATAGATAGATAGATAGATAGATAGATAGATAGATAGATAGATAGATAGATATGAGATAGATAGATATGAGATAGATAGATAGATAGATAGATAGATAGATAGATAGATAGATAGATAGATAGATAGATAGATAGATAGATAGATAGATAGATAGATAGATAGATAGATAGATAGATAGATAGATATGAGATAGATTGATAGATAGATAGATAGATATGTCTGTCTGTCTGTCTGTCTGTCTGTCCCAATCTCTATAATAAAGAGTAGTCACCTTATTTCTGCGAATGAGGGTCCCAACACCCCTGTTCTCTTGATCAAACATTCATGGCATATCCAACAGATTTGCCATAAATGTCTGTGCTGGAATAACCTCTTCTAATTTCTTATATACTCTTTGATATACCTTGGCCCATGATATTGGTGACTTTGGCTGCAGTGGGAAATATTGGTGTGCTTATATCTCCTCCATGTATGAAGTATATAGGGACAACCTGTGCCATCCATGTTCAGATGTTGTGGTATAGGATGGTGAGGGTAAAGTCCATTCATGAAAGACAATGAATCTCTATTGACGAGGGGTTCGAAGATGTGGATAACTCAGGGGAAGGAGTTTATTAAAACTTTGATCTGTATATACAGTAGGCAGACATTTTACTATCCAATGCAATGCGTCCTCCTGCTACATGGATACAAGAGATTGGTCAGATGTATTTCACACATATGAATATTTCGGGTGGTTGTGTTATTGTTTTATTCACCCATTGACTTCTGAGCTTGTGTTTTTTGGCTACATGTTCCAGTATTTCTTTTCCTTTCATTGTGATACAGTAAGAGGATTGACAAGCTAATACCAGCAGCCAAAGGGCTCAAAGGGTGAAGAGGTTAAATAGATTTCAGTTATATATTGAATGGTTATCCCCAGGATGCCTGGACATCTCAAGTAACGATTTCCACTTGCAATGACCTTCACTGTGTCGATGTCTTTTCCATTGTTGTTACATGTTAGACAATTCAGTAGAAGTCAATTGATGCGTTCTGCGTACAGTTGTTTGCGCTATATTTCGGAACTAAAAGTGGCAAATCGCTAGAAAACTGCTTTGTTTATCAGTATTTTATGGGTTATTCTAGATTTGTGATGTTCACTTCAAGGAGAAATCCAGCAGATGGACTGTAGAACATGTATTCCTCATCTAAGCAGTGTAATACAGGAATGGAACTGTGAAATAAATTGGTGACATTTCAACTTGACTCAATATGACTCTTTAGGGTGTCTGGGGGGGGGTGTAAATGCACCCACTGGTTTGGAGTGGGGGAGGGGTAATTGAGACATTACGGCAGTGGATTAGCATAGCTGAGTGAAGAAGGTGTTGAAGAGTTCCTATTTGTATTACACTATGTGACAGTATTGTGCAGTACTATTTTTATGTAGTCAAGGATGTGCCATTGTTGCCAGGGTCAGAGGGCATCTCAAGTGCCCCCTTTATGTAATAGATGCTTTACACTTCTCACTAATTCACAGATCATTTAACCAGTTAGAATAGTTGTTAGGGCTCACATTATACTGTTATACCAATAGCACTGGGCATGTCAACCTGTAAACAGTCTTGGTGTTTCTGGCTGGTGGAGAGGGCTCAGTAATTTGTAGCATGCACTCAATTTGAATCCCTAAATATTCACTTTGGGGCGTTGTATAAATGGTGCAAATGTACCCACTAACTCATGCCTACGAGGGCACACAGTAACTTAAAGAAGTTGCCTGGTTTAGAAAACCCATTTTCCGATACCATATTAGTATGTGTGGGGGTGTGTGGGGAGGTGTCAATCATTCAGGATCCTCATTGATTAGCCAGAGCAGAGACCTTATACAAAGACCATCTCTTTAGTCCATACATTATATGGACAGACCATTCATTTTCAATCAAATCTGTGTAATACTTCATTTCACCTGTGGTGGTGCTGTAGGAATATGGAACACTAACTGTCAGATTCCTCCACACATTAATGTTGATCACGGGTGATCGCAGCAATGGGAAAATAAGTGATTAGCTTATCATTGGGAGACCCCTCTAGCAAAAATGGTTTATCCAAAGCAGAACCCCTCTTAAAGGGGACTGTCCTACCTATGACTTTAATAGAAATTTTGCTTATTGGATCATATTATCTTTCATTTTTGCTTTTACAGTTTTATGTTTTACATGACTAGAAACAGCTGAAAGTTCTGGAAGATTATGACTGATTATTATTCCTCTTGAGCAAAAGCCAAGACTAAATAAAGCCACTAAGCTACATTAATTGCAATTAAAAATAGGAGTCAAAGGGTAATAATGTATATCTATCACGCAATCCTTACACATTTCAAGGGGTAAGAAGAAAGAAAGATGTAGAAAAAAGGAATTGATATATTCGTATTGCGTTACAATGTGATCCGCGCTGTCCTGAGAGCCAGATGTCCACTGACCTACACTGACCACTGTGCTTATACCATATGGTTTTGCAGATTTCAGTGTTAATTGTGGTGCTGATTTCTGATCTTTTAGATTAATCCAAGAGCCAATTGTGCATTTTTAGGATGAGAAAATGAAGAATGATTACTTTTCGAATTAAAATAATTTAATGTAGAAAGGGCGGCACCATTCAGGATAAATCAGGATAATTGAAGGGCTTAATAATAATAATAATAATAATAATATAATAAAAAAAATAATAGTGCGAATTCTACCATTTCTTTAGCCGATCTATTGTTTTAAAACAAGTGCGGAAATGGCTGCACCTAATGACATGTATTTTCCAAATGATAGGTGTTTTTATGTTTAACATCAATTATCATGTAAGCATTGAGTATAAAATATACCCGTCTTTAATGAGAATAACTGTTTGTGTCTGTTGTGTAAAATTATTTATAAACTCATTAGCAAAGCGTAGGAACGGTCATAGCTAATAATTATTCGTAAGGGGAAAAAACACAAATACATTTTTTAATTAGGTGTTAAATGACACATCGCGATTGAATGGTTGAGACGCTGGAGCCATTTTGTGGCTAATTGCAGTGTTTTTCTGTATTAGAATTTAATGGATGGTTGAAAAGACTAAATGTTACGTTATGTTAGAATATTCTCCTTGTGGAACAGAATAAGGACTCATACACTTGGCCGTATTATGCCTCCGTAAATGTGTCAAGCGCCATTGGACGTTGTATAATGGAGGTATTCTCTCTTAGAAGAAATGCTATTTTACAGATCGCTATACTGTGACACACATAGACCTTACAGGTCTGTAGTGCGGAACAGGAGGCTTAACTATGTTTTAGGAAAAACAATTGCTACACCCAAAGAAATGATTGATAAACCTAGGACTGGCCTTGGAGGATGCCCTGTGCGGTACCTTGTGTGGGCACCCCCCAGTGTACAAATAACCAGTGCAGTGCCTTACTAGAGGATCTGTCACCAGTTTATCAATTCCCTATCTCCTAACTAATCTAATAGGCGCTATGATGCTGATAACTACAGTGTGATTTGTTTTCAAAAACGTTTATTATTTGCAAAGTTATGAGTTTTTTTTCTAAATATGGTAATTTGGCTATACTTGCCAAATGGGAGGTGACTTTCTTTTCACTCTGGGCGGTCTAATGTTTTCTGTATGACGCTGTCCAATCAGCATACAGCTTCTCCCCCTTGCCTGCCCAGCAACACAGAGTGATCATATAGTATACAGATTCCACTCCTGACTGTGTATTCAACTGGTGATATCTCCGGTTGTTTCACAGATAAAACTGCGATCCTGGTGTCATATGAAAGATTAGAATCTTATTTTTCATGTGCCACCAGAACCACTGTGG